>NC_056744.1:453000266-453265266 GCF_019279795.1 Protopterus annectens | reverse complement strand
TGTTACATTGCTTGTTTGATTACGCCATACACTTTGAAGAAGTTTAGTGTATGACTTTTTGGAATTTCACTAAGGAAAGCAGCAATTGCAAAAATTCACAGCTGTTATGGAAATATTTTAGAACTTGAGGGAGTGGCCTACTTAATTATGATGTGTGTTCCCAAGCACATAACTCTCATTTCCTGGAGGAATAAATGGGTTCACAAGGCTGCCACCCTAAACAAGGAATAAATGAGATGAGGGGTTCTCACTTTGTCTGTGGAACAAATTGGTTTAGGTTGTTAAGACTAACCCTGTAAGTTCTGTGCATGGCATAGAGAGGAAAACAACATAAAAAGAGAGAAGCTGAAGAAACATTTATTTGTAGAATAAGTGGCACTTAAATGTAATATAAACTCAAGCCGCATGGTGAGAAATGCAATGCCTATGTCTAAGAATACATCATAAAGTGCTTGGTGACATCTAGCATTTGTAAAAGATAACACATCTTCAGAGTTCTTACTGAAAAAGGTTAAGGCTAAAGAATGTTAGTGATGTATAATCGATAAAACTTATAACCCTAAGTGATCAGATCTGTAGTCAAGTAATTTGTGTCTAACAGCTTGAATTAACTTATTCTAGTAACTTCAGTGAATAATAAACAATCAGGCTTAACTTGCTAGATTAGTAGTATTCAGGGATTTTAGGTGTGTGAATGTTAAAATCCTTAACTGTGTTGACATGCATGATAAGGCTAATATGCTAACGCAGAATATTGAACTTTTGGGATGCTGCAATTACTTATTTATTTTAATTAATGGTTGCCTGCATCTGTGTGTGGATAAGGTGGTGTTATCATAGAAATTTCCATGGAATGTTTTTTTTTAGTCCTTAATATTGCTTTTCCAAGAGTGCAGAGTTTCACTGGTAACAATGCAAGGGTGAGGAAAACCTACTCATATCAGAAATGACATAGGAAAGATAGACAGAAACAGGAAATAAGAAGTTTAAAGCAGAGTGTCCACTGAAGATGGGTCCTTCATACAGAGACACTCAGGGATAAAAACGTGTTTATATCAGGTAAGTGTAAAGGATAACACAAGAAAAGTATTGTTTTAGAACTTTGTGATTTGATAATAACAGTCCCATTACTTCAAAAATGTAAATGCTAGTCATACAAAAAGACAGCAAAATGTGAAACTCACTGTTTCTTCTAAAACCATTTTTGTAAGGGGTGTGGTGGTGGTAGCATCACACTTTCCAGCTACTTATATATACTAACTCAGAGAATGTAGTACATCTGAGAAGGGGGGATTCTCTAAGGTGCAGCAGGTTTGAATTTTGTATACATCTCTAATTGCACCTACATTTTCACTATTCTAAGCAGCACACTTTTTGACCTTGCATACCTCTCATATACTCTGCTGAAGAATTCTTGTCACATGCAAAACTAATGAGAGGAGAAAAGCCCAAAATAAGGAATTTCTTTTGCAAATATTACTCTAATTCAGTTAAAATGGGCAGCCACGGTGGTGCAGTGGTTAGCATTGTCGCCTCACAGCAAGAGGTTCTCCGGTTCGATCCTTGGCTGGGGTGCCTTCTGTGCGGAGTCTGCATGTCCTCCCTGTGATCGCGTGGGTTTCCTCTGGGTGCTACGGTTTCCTCCCACATCCCAAAGACATGCTGCAGGTGGATTGGACACTCTAAATTTGCCCTAGGTGTATGTGTGTGTGTGTGTGTGTGTGTGTGTGTGTGTGTGTGTGTGTGTGTGTGTGTGTGTGTGTGTGTGTGTGTGCCTTCTGTGGAACGTTGGGCACCGGGCACCGGGCTGGCAACTCGACACTGTAAAACTCCACTGCCAATCATGAGCAGACAGGTGATCCATTGTGGCGACCCCTGACCGGGAAAAGCCAAAAGAAGAAGAAGACTCTAATTCAGTTAAAAAGTAAATAGAACAACATGATTTGACTGATGTAATCCTCAGTGATTTAGTGGAAAATCAGGCAAAATTAGACAGATTATGCAAATTCAGAATTGATGCAATGACATTACAGGCGCATTTTAAAATAATGAAGCAATAACTAGGAAATGCAGCTCACATATAAAATATGCAGATCTTTTAAATATGCAAAGTATAGTCATAGACATTAATTAAAATGTTAGAAAACAGTTTCATCAAGGATAAAGCAGGCATAAAGTACTTGGTAAAGAATTGTGGCCTATGTTGCATCTTCTATAGCCATGTGCTTTGTTTTTTTCTAGGTCACTATGAAAATAAGAAAGGTTTACCAGAATATAGTATGATAAACACCATTACCAATCTCAAGGTGTTCTGTGTAAATAAACTCAAAGACAGTAACTCTCAACTACTTGCTCTGCAGTTTGGGAGGTATATTATTATTAACATATATTTTTTCCAGGTAGCAGTGGTCAACACAATCTTTTCTAGAATCATTTATTACTGGAGAAAGTTTTGTGAAGGGCTTACATGTCCTCCCTACCTCCATCTATATTTTTCTTTAGTGCTCTGGTTTCTAAGCGCATCTGAAAAACATGGAGGTAGGTGCAATAGCAATACACTTGACTGCCGATAGGTTTGTGGATATGTGTATTCATGTACATATGTGTGTGCCTTTGTGTGTGTGGTTACCTTCCAGGATAAGTCTGTGTGTGTGTGTGTGTGTGTGTGTGTGTGTGTGTGTGTGTGTGTGTGTGTGTGTGTGTGTGTGTGTGTGTGTTGTGTGGTGTGTATGTTTACGTGTGTGCAAGCTTTGTGAAGGACTGGCATCCTATCTAGGACTGCTTCCCTTTCCAGAATAGGTTATTGCTTTCCCATGAAATTCAGTAGACTTAAACAGCTATCAGAAAATGAATGAATAATTTATTAATAAGTTAAACATATAATAAGATAATTGCATTAATAATCAGACTTGAACATAGCAGCTCTGTTGTGATTAATTGTACAAAGCAAGCTTTTCCTTATGTCCTGTTACCCCCACCTGGGTCCTCAAATGTAATCTTGTAATATTATGTGGCTTTGTCATGGGTTTTCATCATGGCACTGCTATTCTGACATCTAGGTATAAATAAGTACCTCTTCATTTAATATGGTTATTCCACTTATCCAGGTAATTAGGAGTCTTCAAATGGTATAGTAGACTATTTCAAAAAGAGAGTTGTTTACTGTAAAAATAAACTAACTCATTTTCCACGCCATAACAATGCAGCTCTTGATTTAAGAGCCGTTATATTTCAATTTCCAATTAAATCTCCTAAAGCAAGATGGAAACAAAAATTGTTTTGAGTTATATAGTCTTTTTATTTTTGGACTTCAAAACTGCAACACACATTTCTGAGAAAAAGACTGAATGAAGTATATTAACATAAAATGTTAAGTACCACTTAAGCATTGCCACATATAAGGCATATATTTTTCCTTTACTGAAATTACTAATGAAAACAGAATTTTGAATGCAAAAGGGTCTCAGCTGGAGATATCTGAAAAGTACTATAAGAACGACCTAGTTTTCTGAAATTGGCACAGAAGTAGGCTAGTTTTTCTTTTCTTTCAATTATTCATTAATTTGTTTATTTTTGCTCATGCTATCCAGTAAGTATTACATAAAGTCAGCTTAGAATACATACATTTAATAAAGGCACTGCATAATACCATCTGCTGAACTTTCCTCTGCTGCAGATTAATTCTGACCTCTACTTCACAGTTTACATTTATCCAGGGTCAGATTTCAAAACTGGAGGTGTGTGGGGTAGCATGTTACCCCAGTTAAGCAACACTCAGTTCTTTCAAATAGGACCCTGATAGTCATGTGCCTGATTCCAGAACTGGAACAGGTCTTACTTCACCCAACACTTAGGTATTTTACATTAGTAGTGAAAGACAGTATACGCCCCCTTGCAATTTAGTAGCTCATTGAAATCAATGGGTTGTTGTGGCATTGTGATAACTTCAGCTATTAGAAGGAAGAGGCACTATAGACATTACATGGTGGGCAGCACAGCTATCAGCAGTACCAGGTCCCACATACAGGTGGAGTTCTATATCTGGGTGGGGAAAGCTATGAGCAGGAAAGCTGAGGACTGCATGCATGTATGCAGGATAAAGTGTTTCATGAGATGCCCTGATGGGGAATCCCTATGGGAAATATTCCAATCACAGTTTGTTCATATCATACTAGAGCAGCCTAACTACATGCTGCCTTCTTGCTAGGGTTAGGGGTTAACATAATGGTTAAGGTGTTTACCTGACAGAATCAAGTACAGGGTTTGATTCTCACCTTGGGGAAATTGACTAAGCTTAAAATGGTTTGCAAGGACATCTAGCCTAGTACTTACCTATAAAACTTTGGCATTGATAATCTATATAGGGTAGACTTTCAGGGTTCCTATCAGCATTTCAAATGTTGAAAACACCAAATTTAATTTAATCGAACTGAAATGTTTGAAATCTCAGAAAAGCGAACTGACAGAACATCGATTTCTTTCCCAGGGAAAGAAATCGGTGGTCCGTCATCGGAGTTTGCTATTTCCTCCACTGTAGTGTGGTCTCAGAGTTGTTATATTTAAGTAGGGGGGTGTGGGGGGCACAGCCCCCCACATTGGGGGGTGTGGGGTGTGGGGTGGGCAAAGCCCCCCACTTCTGTCAGTGTTTAAAGTATTGAAATTTTTTTTTTTGCACGGAACACCAATTTTTTCCCTAGGAAAGAAATCAATGTTCCATCAGTTCGCTCTTTTGAGATTTCGAACATTTCAGTTTGACTAAATTGCATTCGGCATTTTCAGCATTCAATATACTGATATAGACCCGACTATTACCAGTCAGGTATACATTCCCATATTGAGATACAAGTGACACTGTGCTGATGTACAATTTTGATTTTTGGATGGTAGTTGAGTATCAAGTTTGGCTGCTATTAACTTTCATCAGAAATAGGTAATGAGATTCATTAACATAGAATGTTATGAAATCTCATTACCTACTCTTTGCATAGAGAGATAGGTTACATTTGCAACACTGACTGTCAGGTAATGTAGGGAAAAATCTGCCCCCATCACAATGTCATTTCTGCTGGTATGGAGTTAGAATTTAGAATCAGGGCAGTGTTCCCCATATAATTTTCAGAATCCCAATGACACTGATGTGAAAGTATCCAAAATGATTGTGATTATTTTTAAACAACTATCAATATAAATTTGACAGAATCAAGATTATACCAAAAATGCAATGAAAGACACTAAAGCTCTCTTTGCAACACAAGGAACACCCTAAAATGTGTTGTCCACAGAGTATGGAGCTTAAATACTTCTTAACCCATCTTTGGAGTCTAATAAAGACAAGAAACTATACAAAAAAGATTCATAGCTGCCTTTTTTTGCAAATTATGATGTAGTCTGCCACATATGACATCACTACAAGGCGCACTTCTTATCATCACTGATTTATTTTGTGCAGTCAGCATATTTCTCAACCTGTTAGCAAAATAAATCTGGACAAAGCCAAAAATAATAGAGGGTTCTAATTATTGCTTTTATAAATTTAGAAAGTTGCCAGAATAACAGGTTTTGTATTAGCATGCATTTTCTGAAGGATATGAAGTCTGAACTCAAATGTTTATCATTATTTAATTACTTCAATTTTCATTGCCAGAAAACCAGAAATTCTATGAATAATAGACCAAGCATATGAGGCAAAATCTGGACATTTTGTGAAAATCTGGATAGTTGAGAGGTATGGCAGTGACTTGCTAAAATGTAAACCATAAAAAGTCCTGTCATAATTAACACACTTTACAGCAAAATATGGTACTGTATTATTGAACTGTTATGCCCACCAAATATGCACTACCCTGGGGATGAACGGAGATGGGGTTATATTTTGGAAGCTGATATACAACTGCTGTAGTTTCCAAAAAATCTAGCTACAATGTATTTTACTCATTCAAAGAAGATGTTGCATTATTGTAAAAGTCTTGTATTTCTCTTAGCATCTTGCAACAGTACACTGTCACACTACAGAATACTTATGTAAAACATATATTTGTACAGCATTATAAGCAATTGATATGTCAGTACCTGTACTTAGCTTTGACCGCATTCAGACAATGGCCTGAATTCCACAAAGTCTGAGGAAGTGCTGCAGATGGCCTCCACTGTCATTCAGTGTTACCTTGAAGACATAACTGTTCCACCTCTCAGAATGGCATCTGTCTGGAGACTGGAGTATACCTATCTAACACAGATTATGACAATGGAATCACTGTACCTTGTATAGCATACTACACCATGGATAGACAATGGAGCTCGAAAGCTTTCTACATTAATAAACTCCATTCATGGCTTATTCCAAAGGTGGCAAGTGCTGATGTATAGGCACAGGTGCACCCTGAAAACAGAAAGCTCCACAGCACCCCTATATTTCCAACATACTACTGCAGACATAAAAAAAATCATACATATAGTAGATAGATGAAGCTTAATGAATGCTACGCTGAGGCTGTTCACTTATAGTGTACAACATTACAAGATGCTATGTTCAGTTACAGCTGTTCCGTGTTTGAAGTGGATAACAATGTCACTCAGTATTCATACTGCTCTCCCTCAGAAAGAAAAAGACACTGCTCCCCCCTGTTTGTTAGCAATATGTTAACAGATGATAAGCTTTCCAAATGAATGCCTGCAGACATTGCTGACACATGGGGTGGGAGTGGGGTCTCCACTCAATTCCAGAACATATTTTGACTATGTTGGCATGCTATACCAATCAAAATGGTCTTCTGATTATGTTGGCATGTTATACCAATCAGAAAGGTCTTTTGATTATGCTGGCATGTTATACCAATCAGAACAGTCTTTTGTCTATGTTGGTATGCTATACCAATCAGAAGGGTCTTTTGACTATGTTGGCATGTTATACCAATCAGAAGGGTCTTTTGACTATGTTGACATGCTATACCAATGTATACTTTCTCTGCAATTGCATGTCATGCTAATGCATTCTTTCCTAACATTGTGGAATAGATTCTCTGATTATTCATTACTGTGCTGCTTAAGGAATCACAAAGTCTGTTTTGGAACTGGACATGGAGTAAAAGATATTATAAATCCTTCTGAAATCTGGCAGAACATATTCTATTTTTCTGATCTCTCAGTTCTTGTCTGTTTTCTCTCTCCCTCTCTCTCTCTCTCTCTCTGTCTCTCACTCTCTTTCTCTCTGAATATGTGTGCATATCTATAAAACATATGAGTCTGCAGGATCTGGTATATCTTGTAAGATAAGAGAAGAAAGATGCCATGACTGGTTTACCTAATCCTACAAAACATTTAATGTATCATACAAACTAGATCCCCTGCTCAGTATTTCTTTCATTCATCCCCTATTTTTGGATTACTCTGTCTAATGAATTTCAGTGTTAGGTGGTGATTACAGACCGTCTCTTGAACAGGTCATGCAGCTTTTTTGAATGAGCTTACTTTTGAGTGCTTTCTGCTATATATTGTGAGGAAAGTTTTACTCTTTTTTTCTTTAGGTTTCAGCCAGTGTTGTGCTTTGCTATAGTGCAGTGAGGAATAGGTTGATTATTATTAGATGTCATTAATAGTTTTGTGTTTTTGGTTTAGTTTTGTTTTATTTATTTATTTTTAAATCAATTTACTAATCAGGTTAACTCACTGGACAAAGTGTCCCTAATAGTGGCAACCAGGAATACTACCTGGTCAAATGACTTACTCATTGTCAGGAAACAGAGGTGGAAAGAATCAAACCCTGTACTGCTAACTACAGCAAGTAGCTCATTAACTGCTCATAGCCTTAATGCTCAGTGCCAAAAGCCAGAGTTGGCGGTCTGCTAGGAACCTAATGCCTTTCTTCAGATTAGCTGCTTATAACTCTTTATTATTTAGCTGTTTTGTTTTATTTTTTAGTTTGCATTTTAGTTATTTACCTGTTTTTTTCATTGCAATAACATTACATTTCTTAGCACTGTGGTGCAGAGGTATGAAGCCATAACAGTGATCAAGATGACCTAGATGTAATTAGCCTCCCTGGCATTGGAGCAAACAATGAAGGAGGGAGAGGGGAAAGAAAATACTACATGGGTTCACCTGTCTGAGGGTGCAGAGTGTGTGGGCATGCTGAGGGTGTGTTTAAATTGGGGGGGGGATGAAAATACTACATGGGTTCACCTGTCTGAGGGTGCAGAGTGTGTGGGCATGCTGAGGGTGTGTTTAAATTGGGGGGGAATGAAAATACTACATGGGTTCACCTGTCTGAGGGTGCAGAGTGTGTGGGCATGCTGAGGGTGTGTTTAAATTAGGGGGGGATGAAAATACTACATAGGTTCACCTGTCTGAGGGTGCAGAGTGTGTGGGCATGCTGAGGGTGTGTTTAAATTGGGGGGGGAATGAAAATACTACATGGGTTCACCTGTCTGAGGGTGCAGAGTGTGTGGGCATGCTGAGGGTGTGTTTAAATTGGGGGGGAATGAAAATACTACATGGGTTCACCTGTCTGAGGGTGCAGAGTGTGTGGGAATGCTGAGGGTGTGTTTAAATTGGGGGAATGAAAATACTACATGGGTTCACCTGTCTGAGGGTGCAGAGTGTGTGGGCATGCTTAGGGTGTGTTTAAATTGGGGGAATGAAAATACTACATGGGTTCACCTGTCTGAGGGTACAGAGTGTGTGGGCATGCTGAGGGTGTGTTTAAATTGGGGGGGGGTGAAAAGACTACATCTGTTCACCTGTCTCCTTGGGTGTCTCATGGAGCTAAGTGGAAGGAAGAAGAATGGTGAGTCATTGCCTGCTCATCTTTCCAAAGAGAAGGGTATCAGTACATGGAGAGGGTGTGTCTCTGTCACAAGTCCTGGTGATGATACTGTTGTCATAGAGATTTCAGCAAAAAGTGGGTGTGCAAAGTAGTAGATATGGTGGCCCCAACTTCTTTGCTGCTCTGCATGGTTGTGTGGGAATCATAGCCTGACTGGCTGAAGAGATCTTCATTTTTGAAGGTGCAGAGCCAATTTGCTGAAGGGACATGCTGAAGTACTTCCCAGTGCAGCAGCCCAGGGAAGAAAAGAGCCACAGAGGAAAACTGGGGATCTGAAGACAAATGGCAAGCTGTCCAAAAAAAGTGACAACTCAGGCAGTTGGGACTTCAGTTTAACATTTCATCCAAAGAATGTCAGACCCAGAACAGCAGCACCATTCCTTATGCTTCACTGAGATGTCAGTATGGGAAAATGGATCCAAATACCTGGTGCTGGAATAGAACCCACTCTTTTCTAGTCTCCCAGAATTAACGGCAAGTCTAGTTCCTTTTGACCCACTCACTGACAGCATTTGCGAGCTAGTAATATAATCCTTTACATGACAAGCGACATCTGAAATAGCTCTTGAACCTCAAAAACAGTATCTTCTTTCTCATTATCCTCCAGAAAGCAGAATTTGGTCAAGTAGTCCATTTGTAGGGATTCTAGTAAGATACTTATAAACTCAAAGCAACAGGATTATCATTTATGTTCTATAAGTAAAGTCATACCCAGTCATCCAGGGCTACCTTTGAAGCATCAATGTAATGCAAATTATTAAATCCAAAATCACCAAAAGCAAATCTGATTCTGAAAATATCGTCAGATAAATTTGTGGAAAATAATTCAACATATAGGAAATAATCAAACTCCCAGACACATCTGTGTAGAAAACTATCAAATAAAAGTGAGACACTGAAAAGACAACTGTGCAAAATAATTCCTTCCTGAGGGGAATACAGGCAGTCACATTAGGGAGCAATTTAAGTGGTATAATAGCCAGGAAGCACGATTGCCAGGACAGTATTTGATGAAATGGGAGTCATAGCCAGGTAATTCATTACTTTGGTATTCACAAAATAACAGAAGTTGCTAATTGCAACAAAGGAGGTTTTCTCATCTTTAATTAAAAGCATACATCAGAAGAAGTTAGACGGCCAGAATAGATTCATAACTGAATTCCTACAGCTGTTAGGACAGAGTTGATGAAAGCAATTATTAGCCTCTAAAAATAATGGGAAGTAGGTTTGGTAGTCAAGAACTAGAAAAGGGCTTCACAAAAATAAGAAAAAAGCACAAAAAGCAGAGACCTCCTGGTTACGTTTGCAAAAGTTAAGTCAAGATGCACACACACACAAACACACACGCAGACACAGACATTCACACATATTTCCGTTTTTAGTGGATTGTACTTTGTATCTGTGAGTATTCCTTAATATATCATCTATACATACATTCATATTGACATACAGTTTTTGAAATATCTTCTGTTTGAGTCCTTAGTTTATGCATTATCTTCTGTTAAAACCATTATTCTTTGACATTTATAAGTTTTGCCTCAACCTGAACCAATTCTGTTGAAATAACATTTATAAGTTTTGCCTCAACCTAAACCTATTCTGTTGAAAGCTAATATATCCACCCAAAATATACGTTTGTAAGTATATTGGACAATTCACATAGTTTGATTGCCTTACTAGTTAGGTTTAAAATTCAGACTGTGCTCTTATTACTCCTTACTTCCATACTCTCTTCCAGTGTTTTAATTCCAGAGGGCAAAACTCTAATGATACCACCCCCGATCAAGCTAGGTTTTCTTCTGCTATTCCCCTGCTACCATTAAGCGAGGCTCAAAATGTGGACACAAATGGCTGAAAATCTGGACTTATGTATATTAAGTCTGTGACTGCATTTCTTGGAATATTCCCCTTTCTCCTACTGGAATCACAAAGGCATCTTGGAAAAGTCCTCATCTGCTGATCCCATATTTTGAGCCACTTTCTAAGTGAGAAGGATACATTCCATGATTTTTACACCTTATCTCTCATTTTTGTTATTCCAGCCTCCATTTCCTATGGTCTCAATAAACCTATTCTCTTCCAAGAAATGTAGCTTTCCCTATATTCCCATATTTATATATGCTACCTCCCTTTTAAATCATACCAACACCATTTCCTAAGATTTCTTACTCTCTGAATTACTCATCTGCTGATCCCATATTTTGAGCCACTTTCTAAGTGAGAAGGATACATTCCATGATTTTTACGCCTTATCTCTCATTTTTGTTATTCCAGCCTCCATTTCCTATGGTCTCAATAAACCAATTCTCTTCCAAGAAATGTAGCTTTCCCTATATTCCCATATTTATATATGCTACCTCCCTTTTAAATCATACCAACACCATTTCCTAAGATTTCTTACTCTCTGAATTACAGCTACTCTGATTGCAGCTTTCTGGCTCCCATCTGAGTTTTTTCTGTATCTTTTTATTTTCCTTCTGCACCTCCCAACCATCATCTCCCATCTCATAGGTCATAAACCTATTAATTCACAGTTGCAAATAAGACTATGTCGGCACTCAGGTATGAGCTAACTAGAGATTCATCATCCAGGCAGGCACTGAAGAATTCATGTCCCCTGCCTTTACCCTGTGTTCTACCTACTGTTGGGGAAGGAGAATCCTCATCCAAACAGTATACCTTACTGCATCCAGCTGCTTTCTGGACTGGCTGTCCATGTTTCAGGATAGAACTTATTTGTCAACAGGCTGAGGAAATATACAACACTCCCTTCTACTCAGAGGTAGCCAGATAATTCTCTGTGGTGTCTATGAGGCATGTCTATTTTTAGCCTAACTCCACCTCCGGGGGGACACCACATCACCACGGGGCATCTTATACTTCTCCCAGATATACAAATGCCTCAACATGCATATCCTATGAAGGCTACTCTCATTGGCTTGATATCATCAGGCCCACATATTCTGATCGATGGCCACTGTTGTTATGTAAGCCTGTCCTCGCAAGGAAAAAATAAGAACCCCACCACCACCAGGATTGGTGAGTCAACATGGACTGCTCACTCCCACCTTCGTCCATCTGGTTTCTTCAGCACCTAAGTAGCTAACTGAACCAGGTAATCCCTGTATGGCACTGATATGGGAAACCCCACCCAAAAATTTCCAACAGTCTTTCTTATTGTTTGCTTTTTTCTTCCCCTCCAAACTGGTGTGTTTTGCTTTTTGAGCTGGATTCTGCATTAGTCTCTAGCCTTCTTTCTGTGTTAAGTAGTTTATTACCCAGTGAATAATGTGAAATGTAGAATGTAGGTGAAAAATGCACTCATTATCCCTGATGTTCATAACTGAGATATGCTCAAAGTTTTACCTGTAGACAGGTAATAAACACACTCATTGTCCTTGATCTGATGAAGGGGATATACTCAACATTTTACCTGTTGACAGTTGATAAACACAATCATGATCCATGATGCTGATGAAGGGGATATACTCAAAGTTTTAACTGTAGAACACACAGGTGAAAAACACAATCATGATCCCTAATGCTGATGAAGGGGATAGACTCAAAGTTTTACCTGTAAAACACAGGTGATAAACACAATCATGATCCATGATGCTTATGACTGAGATATACAGAAAGCTTTAACTGTATAGTGCAGATGATAAATTCACTCAGTATCCTTGATGTAGATGACTATGGCATAGCCAAAGTATCACCTCTAGGATACAGGAAAGTCACTAAGTCTAAGATTTAGAGAGATACCAGTTTAACTTAATAGCAAGATACACAAGCTTGTCAGCCATTGCTGTAAGCTCCATGTGGCAAGTGGCAAATGTTGCCATGCATTGCCCAACCCATCCTGTACCAATGAACGAGACTAAAATGATGTGGGTCAGTCATGCTCATAACTGATAGCATCTGCATAGGTTGGCCAGGTGCATAGCATCTGCAGACACTATGCTACATCATAAAGAATCTCAGATGATCCTTTTATTTTTTCTTCATTGCTTAAATCTTCACATCCAGATATAATGGAATACACCTCCTTCTGTTACTGTAGTCAGCACAGTCAATTATAATCTGTATAAATAAGGCGCGGCTGGATGAAACCCTAATCGGCATCCTATTATTAAAATGTTAGCCTACTGAAGGAACTTTCAGTGAGTGTCAAAACAATCAAATAACTCACTCAAAGCTACTTTCAGTAAAACGCAAACAATTTTTTTCAGAAGGCTGGGCATCCCACACCTCATAAGAGGATAACCCCAACAACCCCTATACTCACATATACCAAATCTACAGTTATACAATAGTAGGGAAGTGGACAAATACCACTGATGATGAAATTGGCTTTCAGTAACTTTATTTTGTAGCACTGGCACTCACTGAAAGATAGCTCATAAAAGTGGCAGGCACCTCTGCTGCCTTAGGTCATGCAAACTTAGGTTCAAACTTGTACAGGTTAGTATAGAGAGATTTAAGAAATGTAGCTTTTTTACCCCTAAATCCTCCCACTATATCTTTACATCTTCATCTTAACTTCATAAGCATTTACATTTTTTACCTTATTTTAGCAACCTCCTTTTTAGATGTAGTTTATTTGATTTTTATCTCAGAGTGTTAAGGGTTTACCCCGGTGGGTCTCATTCTAAAGTTTGGTTTAATGAAGGACCCTTACTTTATATGGGGGTTGCATACTGGCACATCCATCTCTCTCTCTCTCTTTCTCTCTCTCTCTGTCTCTAAGCCTCATACTGTTACTTACTTCCTGAAAGTTACATACTCCCTTACCTCATGCTCCATATATTTGTCATCATGGGTGTAGCCAGATTTTTGCAGTTGAATATCAACTTCCAGAATGCTGCTCACTCCCTACCTTATAAACGTAGCCCTCCATGCTTCTGACAGTTTTATGTAAGCCGTGATAAATATGCCAGCTTAAAAAATACATTCTGGCACATATGATTGCACAAAAGAAACAAAATTAATGTTAGAAAGTGTATACAATGGCATGCGTGCCAAGCTCCTGGCCACACAATGGTCATCATATCAAGGTTTATGGGCACTCTGTTCTAAATGAATTCAGGTTCATAGGTTCATAGGTCCGTACTAGGCTATCTGCCCTAGGGCATTTATAAGCCTAGCCAGAGTGTGTGTGGCTTTCACTACCCCTTAGGATGAGAATACTACGCCCTTTTAGGGTTTAGTTTACTGTGCCTCTGTCTAGTAGTGACAAAGAGATGACTTCTGGGGTAAACCTATGATCTCTCATCCACTCATCAAGATTTCTCTTGAATAGAATCAGTGAGGGGCTCTGCCTAACATGGACTGGGATTCTATTCCAGAGTGTAGGGAGCCTCTGGGTTATGAATCTGTCCCTCCAGCACGTCCTATTTATTTCTGTGTTGAGGTTTAAGTCTCTTGCTCTCGTGGCTCTGATGGATTTGGATTTTCTGAGGTGGAGCATGTCCATTAATTCCGGATTGGACATGGCCTTGTACGTCAGGCACAGATCACCTCTGAGTAGGCGGTATGCGACTGAATAGAGCTGGAGTTTTTTCAGTTGGGCAGCATATGACATATGTTTAAGACCCTTTATCCTCTTGGTGAGGAACTTTTGGGGTCTTTCCAACTGCTGCAGGTGTCGGGTGAGATACATCCCAAATGGGGCATTGTATTCAATCATTGGCCTGATAAGAGAAGAGTACAGGGGCACAATGACCTCTCTTGATCTAGATGTGAAACCCTTCATGATAAGGTGGGCAATATAGAAGGTCTTCCTAACCACTTTGGCAATGTGAGTGTCAAATGAGAGGTTACTGTCAACCTGGGTCCCTAGGTCCCTGATTATCTCTTCCGTACTTAATGGATTACCACCTATGTGGTAATTTGTGGGTACCTTGTTTTTTCCAAAGGGTATGACTATACATTTTTTGGCGTTCAGCTTAAGGCCATGGCTCTGGCACCAATTATCCATTTCTATGAGGCCTCTCTGAAGGATGTTTGTGTCCGCTGGAGTATCAATTATGGCGCCCAGTTTGCAGTCATCTGCGAACTTTGTCAGCCACAATCCTCCTATGTTTGCCTGTACCTCGGAAAAATAAATGCCGAACAAGACGGGTCCCAGGACTGAGCCCTGTGGGACACCGCTTGTGACTGGCTTAGAGTCTGACATAGCTCCAGCAACTCTGACCCTGTGGGTTCTGTCCTTGAGCAAGTTTGCAACCCATCTTGTGACATATGGGTTTACATTTAAGCTGGTGAGTTTGTCTATGATGCCCGAGTGGGGTATTGTGTCAAAGGCTTTTGCAAGGTCAAGGTAGGCTGTGTGAACTGCCTTGCCCTCATTAATGGCCTTAGTGACTGTTTCAAAAAAGTCGACCAAGTTCAAAAGGCAGGATCTGCCCTTGACAAAGCCAAATTGGGTAGGATCCAATGTCTGTAGGTCCCCAATGTCTTTGTTTATGAGTTCCATAATGATCCTCTCCATAGCTTTGCAGACCAGGCTTGTCAAGCTTATGGGGCGGTAATTTCCAGGGTCCGTAGAAGCACCGCCTTTGTGAAGTGGGACCACTGTTGCCGTACGCCACTCTTTGGGTACGTATCCTGTAGTAAGGCTAAGATCAAACAGCAGCCTTATGTGTGGGTTTAGTTCCTCTTGGAGTTCATGTAGCACATGGCCTGGGACACTGCCCGGTCCCATTGATGCTGTGTTTTTAGCTTTAGTGAGGGCGGCTCTCACCTATGCATCTGAGATGTTAGGGAGGCTACACTCATCTGGGATAGTTATTTCTCCTTTTGGGGGGGAGGGGGAGGAGAAATTTGCACTGAACCTGTCTGCCAGAATGATGGCAATGTCAGTGGGTTCAGTGTATTTTGTGTCATTTTGGACTAACTCTGAGCATATCTGGGAGTTTCCACCCAGGTTTCTAACATAGCTAAAGAAGGCGTTGTGATTGTCTTTTGTGTCTTTTGCGATTTTTCTCTCAAAGTTGGCCTTGGATGATTTTATGAGTGATCGTAGTTTTTTGCTAGTACTGATCAGAGATGCCTTCCCTTTTGGGGATTTTGCTCTGTCATGTAGTAGCTTCCTCCTCCTGTTGTAAAGTTTGTTTATGGCTGGGATCCTCCAGACCGGGCGCCTGCCTTTGGGGGAATGGGTCTTGATTTTATTTGGGATTGCATGATCCATGCATTCTTGAAGGTGCCCGTAGAAGGCATTTGCAAAGAATTCAGCAGTGTGGGTTGTGGTTTACACTGGCCCAGGGGCCTTGAAGGATACCACTTCAGTCTTAAGAAGTGTGAAGTTGGCTTTTGAGAAGTTCTTCACTGTGGTCTTTTGTGCAGGGGGTGGGGGCGGGATGTGGATATCCAGTGAGATTCATTTATGGTCTGATCTTACCAAAGAGGGATATACTTCCGGTGTGGAGCATTTTGTCCCCATGTTTGTGATGATCAGGTCTAGTATATTGTCTCCTCTTGTGGGAATGGTGACTAGTTGTTCCATTGCATTTGAGTTTATGAATTCTAAGAAGCTTTGGGCTAGGGTGTTGGGGCTTGAGCAGGCATGGGCAAACTACGGCCCGGGGGCCACATGCGGCCCGTTAAACGTTTTGATTCGGCCCGCCAAACTTGAAAAAATTTAATAAATTAACCTTGTTAATGTTTTATTTCCCCTGCAATTCTGATGTTTCCTCACTAGATGGTGCACTCTAGATAAATTGGCTTTGTTGAGGTGAAGCGTAGGCCTATTACTCCACGTTTGCACTTTACCCTTTGACCCACCGCCCCTCTATGAAGATGAGCGGACCAAAGAAAAGGAAAGTGGACAGAGAATGTCGAGTGTTCAATAAGGAGTGGACAACTAAATATTTTTTCACTGAACACCGATCATCTGCTGTTTGCCTGATATGCCAAGAAACTGTGGCGGTTTTTAAAGAGTATAATATTAGTCGTCACTTTGCCACAAAGCATGCTAATTATGCTAGCAAGCTCTCAACAAAAGAACGGGAAGCTGCTGCTGAGAAGGTGGCAGCTAATTTGAAGGCTCAGCAAAGTTTTTTTCACCGTCAAACTGCCATTCAAGAGTCAAGTACCAAGGCCAGTTTTATGCTTTCATTCAAAATAGCAAAGGCCAGCAAACCACTGTCTGAGGGCGAGTTTTTAAAAGAATGTATGGTAGCGACAGCAGGTATTTTGTGCCCAGAGACCAAAGACAAATTTGAGAAAATCAGTTTATCAGAGATTTTATTGTAATGCTTTTCTTCATTTTCATTGGAAATTAAAGCACATGTTTTCTCCATATCCCAAGATGTGTATTTTTCCCCAAATGAGGTGATGTTTTCAAAGCATGCCATCTATCTGCTCCTGTTCCGGCCCCTTTGTCAAATGTCAGAACTCAATGTGGCCCAAGAATCAAAAAGTTTGCCCACCCCTGGGCTTGAGTAATGTTCCCAGTCTATGTTTGGGTAGTTGAAGTCTCCCAAAATGATGGTATTTGGAGAGACATTCATACTCTCCAGTGTCTTTATGAAGGCTGTGTGGGGTTCCTGAGTTTGAGAGGGTGGTCTGTAGCATGCTACAAACTGTAAGGCAGTTTTGCCTATGGTTAGTTGCACCTGGATGGTCTCCGATGCTTCGTGCGTTGCCACTAACCTGGAGGTGTGGGTATCTTTGATGAATATGGATACTCCCCCTCCTTTTGTGGTTCGGTCCACGTTTTGGGGCCGGAAAGCATGATATGAGGTAAAACCTGATAGTGCTGGGATGCTCTCAGGAGCCTTGAACCAGGTTTCAGTCACTGCACAGACATCGATGTTCTCCATACTGAGGAGGGCTTCGAGGGCGTGCATCTTGAGGTTTAGACTTCTGGCATTGAGCAGCATTACCCTTAGTTTTTTCCCACTTGTGTTTTCTAGGGAGGTAGGTTTGTCATTTGAGCCTTGCCAAAAAACGCAGTATGGGGTGGCAAGAGCGTTGGCCAATATCCGGAAGCCCAGGGTGACAGGTGCAAGCCATCCCTTGCGAGCAGCGTGGCTTGTCAAGCATGTCATCCCAAGCAGACAGACATTGGATCCCCTTAGAATGACACCAGTAATTAAGCCAATTGTTAAAACTGATCATTTTGTCTTTGTACTGTGGCATCATTCTTGGTGAGGGTAAGATGCTGCTCAGGGTCAGGGTCATACCGGCCTGGGCTACATAATCAGAGAGCTCCTCTATGTCTCTTTTCATGTAGTCCAGGGAGGTACGTCTCAGGTCGTTCACACCGGCATGTACAATGACTGAGTCATATTTGTACTTGCTGTGGAGTGACCTGAGTGCTTGTGTTATGTGGCGGATTCTAGCTCCTGACAGGCAGCTTACTGTAACCTTTTCCTTGTTCTGTCTGGTGAGCGGGACGTCAGTGTGTCTGACTATGGAGTCACCTATTACAAGTGTGTCTGGCATGTTGTTTGGCCTTAAGGGCTGTGACTGTTTAGCATACTGACTTTGTGAACTATGTGTTGCATGTGCTATGTCTTGAAGTGGTGGTTGCTTGGGTGTCTGCTTTGGAGGCCTCTGTTGTTTTGGTAGATTTTTAATCAGCCTCAGTATGTTTTGTGTGTTTATGTGTTTGGTTTGCAGTTGTGATAGTTCTATGTGAGACTGGGTTTGTGGTGTGCGTGGTTACCTTCTCCTCCTGACTGGTCTTGCCAGTACTGAATTGAGAGAGCTCAGCCTCCAGTTTGGCTATATAGTTGCATCTCTCGCATATATTTGTATTTGTTGGGAGGAGGAGAGGGTTGTCTGTGTACATGAGGCAATTGTAACATTGCCTCAAGATTCCCAGATTCTCCAGCTGAACAGGAGAGGATGCCAGCAACTGACCCTTCGACATGCTAGAAATAGTGAAAAAGATTGCTGTGTAACTGAGTCAGAAAGGACCTATAGGGAAATGGGTACTCAAGGGAATTTAGGTGAATGAAGTACTTTCTTTTGTTTAAGAGTGCTTTACCTGTATAAAAAAATGCTTTAGGAGCAAGTGCTGAGCTTTTCAAATAGAGCATAGGCTGTTTAGATTGCCAGTAGAACAGTTCTAAGGGAAAAATTGAAGAGCAGACTTTACGGAGCCAGGAATAGTTTAAACTTGATTAACCGGTGCTGCCCTATGCTGCTCTATGAGCAACTTTGTGCTAATTCGCGCTAAAACGCGCTAAAGCGCGCAAAAGCGGGCTTTATAGCAGGGGGTTGAAAAGAGCCAGGAATTGACCCAAAATGGCCAATAAACTACAAGTTGCTGGGCTGGAACCAATCCTCTAGGGACAAATAGGTTGCTCAGTGCTCCCCACTCCCACTGGTGAACAAAGAAGCTTCCTCTTATCCAAATAAGGATATGGATAGCACAGGAACTAAGACAAAGCCCAGAGATCAGCAAAATCTGAAGACTGGACTATTCTAGTTCAGAAAAGCGGGAAAACAAGGATTTTTTTTGTTATTTTACTTTTTTACAGAGAAAGGAGAAAAAGATACAGTAACAAACAGTAAATGCTATAAAACGGCTAGCGCACTTGAGTGTGTTAGCCTAACAAATTAAGCAAAAAATAACTTTTTAAAGTGCTAACAGTATAAATTCAACACAAGTACAATAAAAACAATATGCAGAGCTGTTTTTTAAGTGAAATGCAGTCGAGATGCAGTAATTAAACCGAAAGCCAGAAAAAAATACTTATAACTCCAGGAAAGTCACTCTTTCACTCTCTGCTGCTGGTAGAACACTGCAGGATACCACAAGGAGCTGTGCTGAGTCTTTTACAAGTGAAAAAGCATGCAAAAATGGGCTTTATAGCAGGGGGTGAAAAGAGCCAGGAATTGACCCAAAATGGTCAATAAACTACAAGTTGCTGGGCTGGAACCAATCCTCTAGGGACAAATAGGTTGCTCAGTGCTCCCCACTCCCACTGGTGAACAAAGAAGCTTCCTCTTATCCAAATAAGGATATGGATAGCACAGGAACTAAGACAAAGCCCAGAGATCAGCAAAATCTGAAGACTGGACTATTCTAGTTCAGAAAAGCGGGAAAACAAGGATATTTTTTTGTTTTTTTTTCTTTTTTTACAGAGAAAGGAGAAAAAGATACAGTAACAAACAGTAAATGCTATAAAACGGCTAGCACACTTGAGTATGTTAGCCTAACAATTAAATTAAACAAAAAATAACTTTTTAACATGCTAACAGTATAAATTCAACACAAGTACAGTAAAAACAATATGCAGAGCTGTTTTTTAAGCGAACATTTATTCAGTGTTGAAAATTTATTCAGTGATTATTCATCTCTAAAATTAGTGTTTTTACTGTGATTATGGTTAATGAGTTATTTTTCATTCTTTTCCATCTATACTTCCACAACCCCTTTTCCCATTTTTGCACATGGGGTCAGGGTGTTACTTCAACGGTGACAATCATCTAGACCCAAGGTTTACACCACCAGGTGGCTAGCCCTGCTGCAGTAGTCCTTCTACACCACACTCACAAACACACACAGACCTACAGTCAATGCAGAGTGTTCAATTCACCTACTGTATGGAATGTGGGATATGGTGGGGAAACTGGACCACCCAGAGAAAATCCACATAAACACAGGAAGGACACACAGACTCCACATGGAAGGCACCCCAGATGAGAATCAAACCAGGGAACCTCTTACTATGAGGTTACAATGTTATCTACTGTGCCACACTTTATTTTTCATTCTTTTGTTTTCAATTAATTTTATATAACATACAAGAAATGTGTATTATATCATGCAGAGGTTTATTCATCCACAAAGATTTACTACTGAACCTGTAAAAACAAAATGTTTTTCCTTTCACAGCATGCTAGAGATATGAATACTTAAGGAAAAATGATAATAAAGTTTATTCAATGTGAAATGACACTTCACAGTGGCAGATACACTTTGGCACACGTTGAGAGACTAGCAGTGTTTAAACATATATAATTATGCAGCTAAAGTGTAGCCTAGTTTACTTTTGCAACCCTGCATTGCTGTGGCTTTAGTCTTGTTCGATGATCCCATTACATATCTATCATTTTTGTAGGTGCTCAGACATAAATATGCCACTGTGTTGCTACTTTATATAACTTCATTTTGCAATGCATTATCATCATCATCATCAAAGGAACATAAATGTTACAATATCACCTTGTTTTACTCTATTCTTAAAAAAAATCTACCAGCATTTTCATATTATACCTAAAGAAATTTAAGTTGGTGCCAAACAAGCTTCACAATGAGTCATCATGAGCTACCATAATGGGCAACTGGGTAGCTCCATTAATAATCTTTCAAGGTCTGTTTACTGCATTTCTTCTTGAGTACATTGCCTTAAGGTCTCTAAGTAAACTCTTTAGACCATGGCCTGTTTTTATAAAATAATGTAATGAGATAAAATGACAGGAGGTGTTCTGACCTTCTGCTTCAAAGACACAAACCAGTATTAGACCAGTTTCTTAATGAGGGAATTCACCAAGTGTCCTTAATTAAAGACATTTCTCCTAACCTTTCATCATCATAATGTACTATGATATCTTTAAGTAGTAAGTGAGCACACATGCATTATGGTGTTTGTTGAGGGGGCTCGCAAATCCTAAAAATCCAGGTAAACATTGTAGGAATTAATACTTTGAGCCATGTAACAATCTATGTGATTCTGCTTCTAAAATCGGATGAGGCTCACCATTGCTTGTTTAACATTCACTGAAAAAAAAAGACTCCCAAGAGACTGAAATAACACAGTTTGTACAAAACAGCAAATACTAAGATGTGGGAACAGCAGCTTCATAACTAAAGATCTGAGGAAGAAAGTTTAGAAAAGTAGAAAAGTACGAATAATATACCTGAAGAAAATAACATCACAAACTACTACAGAACATAACATTTGTTTTACCAGATAAAGTCTGATTGAACTCCCAAGAGACTGAAATAACACAGTTTGTACAAAACAGCAAATACTAAGATGTGGGAACAGCAGCTTCATAGCTAAAGATCTAAGGAAGAAATTTTAGAAAAGTAGAAAAGTACGAATAATATACCTGAAAAAAATAACATCACAAGCTACTACAGAACAGAACATTTGTTTTACCAGATAAAGTCTGATTGGACAGCAGGTGTCCGTTTTCAGCAGAGTTCTGGGGAGAAAAGGTCCAAGAAATTTAATACAAATACATATGGTAATATGTTAACATGTTAACATGTTAACATGTGAGGTAAAAAGACAGAAGATTCAAACAAACAACATATTACAGTCAGAAGATCACAGAATTTACAATAATAGTACAATAACTGAAGCTCAACATGCTAAGAAGACATGTTTATATTTACAGTATTTACAGCTAAAATGCATAAACAGAACTCCTGACATGAATAGGAGAGTCCTAGTTTAGCAGTAGAAGTAATATCTGAACATGAGGCATTCAGAAGTAGGTATATATTGCAAGACTTACAAAAATATACAGAGCATCTAGATGGCTAAATACTAATTTATTTACTGAAAGCTGATAACTTAAAAAGGAATTACTGAAAATGGAGGACAGAAATATATGCACTTAATACTTTTATTTATGTGTTTTACTTTACCATTCTCAACTGTTAACAAGGCATCGAAATGTATAATTAAAAAAATCATAAAGTTGAAAATTCTGAACATATTGCAATTTGGGGACAATAACTTCACTTTTGTCATACACATTTCTGCAGTAAATTTGTTATATTTCAGTTTACTGGTGATACAGTGAAAACTGTATGTCGGCTTCTGTGAATTTGTTACTCCCCCCACACTCTCACTCAACAAAAATATTCTACCCCTTTTCTTATTTTATGTTATCTTCAAAATGCTGACACTTTGTTTGCTTTATATTATTTAAGTCAGATTAGTTTGTAGAAAGAGCTCTCCAACAGCCTTGGCCAAAATCTAAGCTGTCCCTGTCCTAGCCCAGGGCTTATGTTAACTTTGTGTGATGAAGCACCTGTTTTATTTCACTCTGAGTTGCGGGAACAAGCTGGGGCTAGTAGACATCAACATGAGGAAAGGTAGAACTGGAAAGTCTTGTTCTGAGTTTAGGGAAGCAGTTTGCACTGAAGCAATCTGATAACTGGGAAGGGAACTTGATTACTAGGCCTTTGTCATGAAAGTCATGGATGTCCCTGTATCACAGACACTGTTTTTTTTTTCAGAATTGGCGGATTAAAATAATGAAAATTATAGACACTTTTGTGTTTCTGTTGTTTTGGAATCTACTAGCATAATTTTCAGTTTGGTTTCTGCCTGGGGAAAATGTCATTTACTTAGCTTGTGACAGGGAGATTACCTGGAGTGACATAGACTGCCTTTTCCCTTCTCCTATGATCAATGCCTGCTTTATGTATGATCACAGAAAAACATAACATTGCCTGAAATGACTGATGACACAGATCATGGCAATTATTTACTGTTATAACGTCTGAAATACTCTGCAGCTATGTATATTCCTGATTTCAGGACCTTTGAAAAGAATAAAACGTAGAAGGTGTTATTAAATGTTTTTTTTAAAGAATGATTTCAAATATAACTGTCTACTTTTTTAAAAAGTTACTTTTTTAAAGGTCTTTAGAAATTAACAATAAATAACGTATTTGTTATGCAAAACTGGTGTTAATGCAGACAGAAACCTCCCAGTGAGAGACTTTTGTGGGCTTGCTTTCCAAGACATAAGTCCTTTCAAGATTTTATTAATTTCAGGTTTATTTTCCACAACATTCAGTCAATCTAAATAGAATTACATTTATACGGGGAAGGCTTTTTTTAGTCCCATCCCCCCGCCCCCCTGACCCTCAGCTGCCACCAGCTCTTCCCCTCATTCATCTGGTCTATCAAACTCACCTTAGTCTCTACTGGACTCAGCCTGACCCATATTTGGGACCACAAGGAGATCATGGATGCTGGTGCAGTGTCGTACTACTGCCATGGAGTGTGCCTAATCCACTCCCACCCTGTGGTGGTGCAGTGTTGTACTACTGCCAGGGAGTGAGCCTAATCCACTCCCACCCTGTGGTGGCGCAGTGTCGTACTACTGCCAGGAGTGTGCCTAATCCACTCCCACACTGTGGTGGTGCAGTGTCGTACTACTGCCAGGAGTGAGCCTAATCCACTCCCACCCTGTGGTGGCGCAGTGTCATACTACTGCCAGGAGTGTGCCTAATCCACTATCACACTGTGGTGGTGCAGTGTCGCACTACTGCCAGGAGTAAGCCTAATCCACTCCCACCCTGTGGTGGTGCAGTGTCATACTACTGCCAGGAGTGAACCTAATCCGCTCCCACCCTGTGGTGGTGCAGTGTCGTACTACTGCCAGGAGTGTGCCTAATCCTATCCCACACTGTGGTGGTGCAGTGTCATACTACTACCAGGAGTGTGCCTAATCCACTCCCACCCTTTGGTGGTGCAGTATTGTACTACTGCCAGAGAATGTGCCTAATCCACTCCCACCCTGTGGTGGCGCAGTGTTGTATTACTGCTAGGTGTGTGACTAATCCACTCTCACCCTGTGGCAGACTTGAGACTCTGCAATTATTGCATAAGTGCTTTTGTGAATATCCAATCTCCTGGCCCAGCAAGATACTATTCATAGCATTGAGCTCACCAAGTACTTAATGCTGTTTTTGCAGAGAGCCTATGCAAACTGTGGCCACCCCCCCCCTCTATCCAGATGGTCAAGTTACTGTCATCACTGCACTTCAGTAGTCCCTCCTGCCCCATCCCACCAACACACATGAGTCATCTAGGACTTGGTTTACAGGGAAGGTTTATTCTTCTGGAGTCACAGGTAATATTAAATTACCAAATGGATCAGTAGGTAAACCGAGTGTGTCCACCACTGTAGCTTCAGTAACCACAGCGGGGATAGCCTGCCTTAAAACAAAGTTGGAGCTGACCTTGGCATGGCTGCTTTAAGGTGAACATGAATATATGTTTTCTGTGTAAAAAACTATCATAGATATTCTAACAGTGTCTCCAAATCCAGCTAATTGTATATGTACTAATGTGCCAAATTTCTGTACCTGTCCGGCCTGATTCAATAAGATTCATTAAGATTGTGGTCTGATAAAATGATACTTGCCTATTCTAATATCATGGTCACCGCCATTATTACCCCTTTATTCATGTCCATGAATAGCTGTCAACAAAACCCTTAAATTAAGTCACTGGTAGAACAAGGTAAAGTAGGGATGTCAGTTGCTATAGTCAACCTTCTCATGGCATCGTATCCTTTTAGTTTAATATTAATTTCAAGTTGCATTTTGCATTGTTGTAACAAAAACACCTCTCTAAGATTGGACAATTACATTATAAGCTTTCTAGTGTTTTGCTGGGACAATTTAACCTTAACCCTCTAGTACTGCCCCCCCACACACACACACACACACACACACAAGCACACACACATACACATATGAGCTCTTTTTGAATATTTGGAACAAAATCATAATAAAGGTACTAGCAGTAACTTTTCTTTTTTATAGTTTTCTTTACACATTTGCTGACCATCAGTTTTCCATCTTCTTTTGAGGGCTGCCTTCTAGGCATCTATCAGATGGTTATCTTCTTACCTAGCTTCAGAATCCAAACAACAATCTGACATGCGTGTGCATTGACAGTGCTAAGCACACTAGTACATGCTCAGTTAAGAGGGTGCAGTGAATGTGGCTTGGTTAGTATGAGTACCTCAGGTCATCTCATTCTCCAGCAATAGTGCCTGGCCTCCTCCAGGTAACAATATTGCACTGGACTGGGCTGCTTTCTTCCCCACCACTATGAGCTGCTGACTTGCACTCTCCCTGTCTGGGTTGCTAGTCAAGCTCAAGCTTTATTTATGCATTTAAATTGTTAACCAGGTAGGTGGGCTGGTCCCGCAGATGGATAGTTAAGGTAGGTTTAAGTGGGTGGCAGCTCTGGGCACAAGTTGTCAGGGGGCACAATTGGTTGTATTGGCTTTCAGTTTCTGAATGTCGGTAATAATGCTTTTGGTTAGTCCTGAAGTAGTTTAGCACTCTGTGTATGGTATAGTGCAGTACACAAAATGTACTCTTTCTGTGGTACTTATGTGTTATAAGCTGCTTATTACATTTATAGCACACAATTTGCAACAATTTATGGTCCTCATTTTTTTTTTTTTTTTGGTTCTCAACTTAGAGTTGATGGGGATAGATCACGGAACCACACAGGATGCTGGAGCAGTTATGGCTATATGGTCCACAGACCATTTTCAGTCACAACATGGCAGTTACAAGTTTCAACTTAAAATTACATTTATTTGAGATGATAATAACAATGCCTGGATTAATTTTATTTTTCTTATTAATACTTGTGTATAAGGAGAATGTGATTATTACCAGAAATGTTTATGGCTTCTGCTTTTATTATACACAACGTTTTATGTAAGATTGCATAAATTCTCTACCAACTCCTATTACTTTATAGTTCATTTCCCCTCCGTTTATCCCTGTATACCCCCACCTCTTGTACTGCAACTCTTCTCTGCCCCAAGTGTGCTGATTTTTCCAAATTCCTACACCGTACTAACATCTCTTCATGCCTACTTACCTTTACTTACCAAAAGTGGCATCACAGCCAGCTTTCACTTCTGTTACAGCTACATCTCTCTCTCTCTCTCTCTCTGTATACACTACCTCTATTCATATGTTGGTTTACTCAATTCTTACTTCTGTCTGTTAAAAAATGTCTTGACAGAACTGGACATTGTGGTAATTTCAGTTCACTTACTCTCTTCATCGATTTATAATTGTTATTTTGCCTTGAAATCCCTGACTGTTAGACTGTACTGGAATTTATTGTTTCTATGTTTAGCTTAGTCTGGAGTGTTTCTTCCTGGGCCTCCACTAAAAATAGGTCTTAGATAAGTCAGATTATCTAGAAAACTAAAGTAAGTAAATAAATAAACACATCAGATTATTACTACTTAAAAAGATTTTACTTGTGTGGCAATATGGGGAGACATATGAATGCTCTCTCTCCTGATTAAAGATAGACGCTATGCTTGTGACCCATAATCACTGTTACTTAACTACTGGAAGTACAAAACATCAATATCGGTGACAAAGTAAATATTATTGGCTCTCAGTACCTGCTGGACATCTACAGAAAACTAATTCACAGGTACAGCATCTGCAGAACTTAGCTGAGCTTCAGTAAAAAGAAAGCATGGATTGTAATAATTGATTTGCCTTATACACTGTCTATGTAAACAGAAGCCACAGTGGTACAGCAGTAGTATTGTTGCCTCACAGCAAGAGGTTCTACTGTTCAATTCATGGCTGGAGTGCCTTCTGTGTGGAGTCTGCATGTCCACCCCGTGGTCGAGTGGCCTCCGAAAGACACTGGACCAGAGTTCTGCTGTGGTGACCCCGAACCAGGAAAAGACAAACAAAACTATCTATGTAAACAATCCAATGGAGAACCCAAAAAGCTAATGATGAATGGAAACAAAATCATATTTCAACTAAAAATGTTTTAAATTTTGCATAAAATTCTCAATTATGTCTTTAGTAAACTTTTTTGATTAACAATCCTGGAATCTTGCTCTGCGTTATTGAAGTTATACATCCAGGACCTGTCATGATAATAGAAGCACAGTAAGATTTCAACCTAGGTTTTGAAGGTAAAATTGAATTTCTTCAGTGTTTCATGCAGTAGAAGTAGTTACTGAAAGAATGCACAGGTGACTACAGGCATTTATTTTATGAACTGCTTGCCTTTCTGTTTGAACAGACTTTCCTGTTCCCAACAACATTCTTTAGCTGATTATGTGGAATTCTATAGCAGGAAAAACTGTTGACTTCTTCGAGAATAAACAGACATGAATTATATAACTACGACTTTTAAATGTGTTTCAAATGCTTTATTACTGTAAATTAACTTGCAGAGGGTAACATATTGTATAAAATCACTACAGTTTTCCTTGACTGGACACAACGCCCAATTAACTGCATAATTCAACACAGATAATACTCATCACTGGGCTATATAAATAACATATTTCATTCCTTCCATCTGAATGGGTCCTTTTGATTTAATAAAAAAGATGCAGAAGCAGCCAATCAGCTTAAAGTACTTGGTTTAATATTAACTGTTGATACACAACCTGATGAACTGAGCATTTATAGTTTCATAGGTTCATAGGTCTGTACTAGGCTAATGACCCTTGAGCCTTTACAAGCCTAGCCCATAGGATTATTCTGGCATCGTGCTACCCGACCTTAGTTCCCAGTACCTCTGTTAAGTAGAGCAACTGGAGTGATCCCCGGAGTAAATTTTCTATTTCCCATTCACTCATAAAGATCTCTCTTGAAGAGGGCCAGTGAGGTGCTCTGCTTGACACGTATGGGAAGTCTGTTCCATAGCATGGGCAGTCTCTGGGTTATGAACCCCTCCCTCCAGCATGTTCTGTTGACTGTGGCAATGAGGTTGAGGTCTCTGGAGCATGTGGTGCGGAGGGATTGGGATTTCTTTAGCTGTAGCATTTCTAACAGAGCTGGGTCAGACATGGCTTTGTAAGTCAAGCAGAGATCGCCTCTAAGTAGGTGATATGAGACAGAGAATAGTTGGAGTTTTTTTAGTTTGTCCATATAGGACAAATGTTTAAAGCCTAGGATCCTCTTTGTGAGGTACTTTTGTGGTCTCTCCAGTTGTTGCAGGTGTTTAGTGAGGTACATGCCAAATGGGCTATTGCACTCAGTGATTGGACTAATGAGGGAAGAGTAGAGGGAGACAATGACCTCTTTCTTCCTGGATGCAAAACCCTTAGTGATGAGATGTGCCACTTAGAATGACTTTCTGACCACAGTGGCAATGTGGTGGTCAAAATAGAGGATGATGTCAACCTGTGTTCCCAGATCTCTTATAATGCCTTCTGTGTTCAGTGGACTACCATTGATGTGGTAATTCACGGGAACTGGGTTTTTCCCAAAGGGGATGATGACACATTTTTTGGCATTGAGCTTAGAGCCATGGTTCTGACACCAGTCGTTGGTCTCAGTGAGACCTTTCTGTAAAATGTCAACATCACTCGGGGAGTTAATAATAGCTCCCAACTTGCAAGTGTCTGTGAACTTTGTCAGCCAGAGGCCCTTCAGAGAAGTAGATACCAAACAGGACAGGACCCAGGACCGAACTCTGTGGGAGTCCACTCATGACTGGTCTGCAGTCTGACTTGGAGTCAGCTACTTTCACACTGTGGCTTCTATCTGTGAGCCAGTCTGCAACCCACCTAGTGATATAGGGGTTGATGCCTAGCTTAGTGAGTTTTTCTATGATTCCTGAGTGAGGAATGGTATCAAAGGGCTTGGCCATATCAAGCTACGCTGTTTGAACCACCTTGCCTTCATCCACAGCTCTGGTGACTCAAAGAAGTTGACCAATTTGAGCAGGCATGACCTACCCTTCATACAACCAAACTGTGTGGGATCCAGAGTTGGAGATTCCCTATAACCTTGTTTATTAGGTCCATGATGATGTCTTCCATAACCTTGCATATCAGACTCATCAGGCTAATAGGGCAATGGTTCCCAGTGTTTGTAATCGCTCCTCCTTTGTGGAGAGGGATGACTGTAGCAGTGTGCCATTTGGTAGGGACAAAGCCTGAGGTGAGGCTGTGATTGAACAGGGCACACAGGTGAGGTGCCAGTTCACTCTGTACTTCATGTAGAACACAGCCAGGGATATTGTCACGTCCCATAGAAGCTGTATTCTTGGCCTTGGACAGTGCTGTTTTAACCTGTGCAGCAGTAATACTGGGTGCCTGGCAATCTACTGGTATTGTGACTGGTCCCTTGGAGGTGGAGAGGGGTAAAGTTGGCACTGAATCTGTCAGCCAGTGTATTGGCGATATCTGTTGGCTTGGTATAGGAGGTACTATTGTGCAGTAGCTCAGAGCAAATCTGGGTATTGCCATGGAGATTCTTTACATAACTATAGAAGGCCTTGTGGTTGTCTTTAGTATCTGCTGCAATTCTGTTTTCATGGATAGCTTTAGAGGATTTGATGAGGGATCTCAACTTTTTGTTGAGGCTGATAAGGGAGTCTTTCCAGTCATGGGACTTCACCTTATTCCGCATCAGTTTCCTCCTTCTGTTATAGAGTTTGTTTATGGGCAGGGAACCACCAGATTGGCTTCTTTTTTTTGGAGGAGAGCATCTTGGTTCTATTGGGTATGGCGAGATCCATGTATTTGTGTACGTGTTTGTGCAGTGCATTGGTGTATGATTTGGCAGTCATGCAACTGATCTCCATTTGCATGGGTGCCGTGAAGTTATCTACCTCTGTTTAGGATACCAAAGTTAGCTCTGAAGAAGTTTTTCATGGTGGTTACCTTTGCGGGGGTGGGGTGGTTGGGAGGGATTTGGATTTTCAAGGTAATTAGTTTATGATGGGATCTAACCAGGGAAAAGTTGACTACTGATGTAGAGCAATGGTTGCCCATGTTAGTAATGACCAGGTCAAGGATGTTACTACCTCTAGTGGGGGTAAGAACGAGCTGGTCCAGGCCATTGGAATTAATGACTTCCAGGAAACATTGGGCAAGTGTATTGGTAGATGAGTAGTTTTACCAGTTAATGGAGGGGTATCTGAAGTCACCCAGTATGAGGGTGTTAGGTTGGACCCTAATATTTTCCAGGGTGCTTAAGAACATGTAGTGTGAGTGTTGGGACATGGTTGGGGATCTATATCAGGCTACGACCTGTGTATATTTACTGAACTGATGGATTATAATTACAATAGTCTGAGTGGCCTTTTATAGTTGAAATATTCTTTAATGGGTGGTCTTGTTATTACTGGTTCATACATTTTGTTTCAATGCTTACTGGAAAACTGTTTGAATAATGTCATTATAATCCATCAGTTCAGTAAATATGCACAATCTCAAAATTATAATCCATCAGTTCATTAAATATGCACAATCTTTGCAGAAGTAAAAGCCTTTTGAGTAATTCCATTTTAACTAGAACTCTAACTAACGAAGACGTTGCTGCTGGCAAATAACTTTGCATTTCAGTGCTTCATCTACAAATTCAGTGCCTGCTGCCCTTGAAGAATAAATTGCCTATGTTACATTAATAAATTGGTGTATGCAGGCAATTTACTTGGTATAGGAAAATAATCCACAGCCTTCTACAACAAAAATAATTATTGAGCATTGCATCAGACACTGAACAACACACCTGAACACAACAAAAACAAAACAAAACAAACAAAAAAAAAGAAAATACTAATATTAAAGGCGACATGGCAGTAGGGTGGTGGCGCTGGTGCAGTGGTTAGCATTGCCACCTCACAACAAAAGGCTCTTTGGTTCGATCCTCAGCTGGGGTGCCTTCTGTGCAGAGTCTGCATGTCCTCCCTGTGGTCGTGTGGATTTCCTCCGAGTGCTCTGGTTTCCTCCCACATCCCAAAGGCATGCTGTAGGTGGATTGGACACTCTAAATTGGCCCTAGGCATGGGTCTGTGCATGTGTGTGCCTTCTGTGGAAGGTTGGGCACCTGGCTGGCAACTCATCGTAAAAACTTCACTGCCAATCATGAGCAGACTGGTAATCCACTGTGGCGACCCCTAACTAGGAAAAAGCTGAAGAAAGGAGACATGGCAGTTGATGCAGAGGTGTAAGGTACTTGCTTATTGATTATTAATATTAGGATTTAACTCTGAGCAAAGTCATTTAATTAGACAGTACCCCAACATGGGAATTTTACACGCACTCTCCTTCGTTTTTTCCAGTAGGGCTCTCTCTCTCTCTCTCTCTCTCTCTCTCTCTTTAACTCTCTCTCTCATAAAATACCTTTTCTTGTGTAATTTCTTGTTAATATCCCTGTACCATTGGGTTACATTTTACATAAATGCTGTAACATAATAGGTCATCTTTAACTGACCTCCTTAGATTAACTGATTATTTTTAGGTAAGCACTCTGGATTAATGACATGATTTTGCTTCACAACAGACCAAGCACTCTCAGGTCGCCTGGAAGATGTAAAGCTTCTACCATGTCTTAGGTCTGGCCCTAGATCTTATCCCAGTTCAATGTGCCTGATAAAATAATTATGGGGGGAGACAAGGAGACATCTGCAATAGATGCCCAAACTACCTTAACTGGCCCATTTCAACACAGAGGACCAGTGGTTATGCTTTGAGGTCCTCCTAGTCTGATAAAACTTTTCTGTATCAGGGAAGAAGATAAAGGGTGATAAAGCTACCTCAAGAAGGAACCTGTTTTCTTACATTTGTATCCATTATCTCAGAGTTTTAGTCACTACCTAAGCTGATGACCATAGTTGAATATGATGGCAGTAGACTTATTAGTAAATTAAAAACTCAGTCTTAGGATTCTATTCTTCCCTCACCACAATATTTAAGTACAGCTGTCCACTGTTCATTATCCCAGCTGTCTCTACCTTTACTCTTGATGAACAAGACACCCAAGATACTTAAGTTCCTTTAACTGAGGTAGCTGGTCCGATGTTACCTATAAATAGCAATTGTTGCTTTTCTGGATAAAAACCCTGATTTCTGATTTGGAGGTGATGATTGTCATCCCAACTGAATCAGCCGTAAATCAGTCTATTACATGCTGGTTGGAGTTGTAAGTCATTTGAGGTTTATAGGGCAATGTAATCTGTAAACAACAAAGTTGTAACTGTCATTTCCCCAACCAAGTTTTCTACAGACCTAGGTTGTGGCTTAAGATGCTGTCCATGGATGTCATGAACAGGAAGGCTGACAAGACTCACTATTGTTGGAGTCCTGCACTTACTGTGAATGTATCTTATTAAACCACTTAGTGTGGGGACTCAACTCTTTCTCCTCAGTTCTGGGATTGAATGACATTCAAAATTAGTCCTATGAACTCATTCCATTATATCACCTAGCACAAGTCATTCCAGTGAATTCAGTGATGTACCATCTCCAGATCCCAAAAACAAATCTAGAAAGTATGGGCAATCTAGATGCCACCAGTATCCCTGCAAGTATAAAGAACTGATCCATTTCTGTACTGCCAGGATAGTATCACACTGAAATTCCTGAACCTGAGGCTCATTCTTTAGATGACGTCTCCTTACCAACACCTTTAAGAAGGCTTTCCCAATGAACACATTAGTGTCTCTCTTTTTGAAACAAGGGACCACTCTCCTGCTTTGTCCATTCCTTAGAACAGTGACAATCCATTTTAAGCACAACACCTCAACAATGCCCAGTGTCTCCAACATTTCTGATCCACTATTATCCACTTTTACAATTTGGATCCAGGGGAATTGTTTAAATACTGATCTGATCAATAAGTTTGGTCACTGCAACCTCAATAAAGTGCATGTTCACTAGGTTCAGCATCAAAATGCTCCTTTCACCTCTTGACAGTGTCTCCAGAAAACGTAACCATTTCTGTACTCTTTTTGAGAACAGCAAGAGCAAATTCTATGTTCAAGTAACTGGATGGAATTTTAGAACCTCTCTGTGGACATTCATAAGTCATTTTGCTTAGACTTAACTTCCTTCCACATAAAGGTCTTTGTGTCAGCAATTTTCTTAGCTGCTTCTTTTTGTTTTGTCAGTATCTACGTATCAGTCCAATTCAAAAAACACACCTCACTAGCACTGAATTGAAGGCCTCTACTTTTTATGGTTCATAGGTTAGTGCTAGGCTAACTGCTATTGTGGGCCATTTTAAGCCTAGCCAATTACCCCATGTAAGAATCAACCCTGCACCTTGTGTCTGTAAGGTAAACACCTTAACCATTACACTAACCTCCCACCTTTTTTAAATGATTTTTAAATGATTAATCACTTTCTTCATCACTGCTGCCCCTCCCTGCTTGTGGGCACTAGGGTTTGAGTTGGCTGTACTTCACAGCTTTTTACTTTCTTTCTTTTGTTGCCATCTCCCACATTGAGCAGCTATTCTCATTTTGGACCACATATTGTCTCAATTATTTCCTCATGGGTGACAGATATATGTTTTTTTTATTATTTTATGTATGAGGGTCTAAAGACAAGAGAAGTCATATCATGCATGGTGGAAATCAAAATTTTCTTCTTATAATTCCCAAATCCTCTACTGCAATAGTATATGATCTGCAGCCTTGCCTCAGTGGATGCATACATGCTCTCAAACATCCAGAACACATGTATGATGCTATATACAGTTCACAGTCTTCTGCTCAGCCAGTCACAACACCCTTGCCTTGAGATAAGTGAGAAAGTGTTCCTCCATTCCCACTTCCCTATTGCTAAAGTGATCAATGTCTGCCAGATTAGTTAAGCTTGGGTCATGATGTGAAGCAGAGTCAGGACATCATCTTATAAACTACTGAGATGATTTGGCTACATCTTCTTCCACTATCTCACATACTGATGTCTTGAACATCATGTATGAAAAATTCACAATCTCATCCTCCCAAGGACTATGTCAGATGCAGTTCTGGATGTAGAAGTTGTATCATCCTGAACAGAAACATCAGTTAAGTATTTCAATAATGCAGTCACTGTATATTAGGGTTTCCTAGGTCTGTCCAGCTGCCGTCCTGTTCATCTGATCCAGCTTACCACCAAATGCGACACACCCACAATGTACCATAATCAAGCCTAAAGTCACTGAGCCTTAATGGGAGGACAGGGAAATCGAAGAACTCGGCAGGTAGCAGTTAAAAATGTGTTCATTAAATAGAGGTTATATCTGCAGCAAACAATGGTGTTGATCATTTTCATCCCAGTCTCCAAGAACCAGACCAACAGACAAAAAAAAATGTATCTGGAAAGTCACAGTATACAACAATCAACTATGATTCCAGACCAGCAGCTCAATAACCTCTTCATCCTTTTCCATTTGTGATAACATTGTAGCCTGTCCAGCAGCCAATGACCAACGGACAGAAGCATACCTCTCCACCTTTTCCTCTAAAACTATGAGCAAAGCAAATCATAATTAGGGAAAAGGCCTCAAATAAGAGACACGTTTGAAATGCTTGTAATATAACTTAAACTTCTCAAAATTACTTCCAATTTTAAGAGAAACAGAGCAAAAATTTGAGAACAAATCATGGGTGCCCCTCTAAAATCCATAGTTGAGAGTCATGGACAGAAGTCTTTAAACCTCTTTCAGAAATGGAGCGGTTCTATCCCACGATGTGTACACACATTCACTCATACTGCCTTTTAACCTGTTGCATTCCTTTTGGGAGGTTGGGCGAAACTGAGGCATCCATAGAAAACACATGTTGACACAGGAAGGATATACAGGCTGTGCATAGATTGTATCCCACCCAAGAACTGAACTGCAGAAGTTCTCACTTTGAAGTAGCACTGTTTCCCATGAATCAGCTAATTCATACTTAGTATCTGAGAGAGGCCAATACCTCAGTCTTACCTTCTATTTGTACTGGATTTCCAAGCACTGAACTATTCTCCTTTCATTATTGCTAGATTTTAAATATTCTAGTTTATTTTTTTCTAAGGAATGTTTTGTTTACTTATTTTACTTGCCAGACTTTTACGATGGGAGTTCAACACAGATGTCCCATGTAAGTTGATTATGATTTAACTACAGAATGATAACAAAATCATGTGTTGTCATTGCACAATATCAGTGCAAGTGCTTAGGTCACTTAAGCCATTTTTCTAAAAAAAATGTTAATAGTAGGTGGGTGGCCGGGTCTATATTAAATGAACGAAAGTTCATCTTAGCGAACGCTCACATGAGCGAATATCCAGGTACTGAAAATTGCAGTACACCCCCGCTAAATATATGTTCCAACTCTGAGATCTCACTACAGTGAGGAATGGGCAAATATTCCCATCCTCACTGTATAGCGATCTCACAATTGTGGTTTCGATTTTTCCGCAATATTCACTCATGTGAGCGTTCACTAAGATGAACTTTCATTCATCTAATATAGACCCGAGTGGCCACAAGGTAAATAGGGCCAGCTAGTCAGTAATCCTATCCTTTACAGCAGGGGATAACATCAGTAAAACACAGTGGATTCTTATATGACTAAGGAAATGCATTAATAATTTTACAGGCAAAGTCCATCCACCACATTGGCTTTACTTATAATTTTACCAGCATCATGAGATCCTCCCAGAAATTCCTGCAATACAACATATAATGTTCCCTCAATGAGCATGAACTGCATAACCATAATTTATTGATCTGCATCCATCATTTATTAACTTCTTACAGAAATGATTAAGAAAATATGTAGAGTATGTAACAGTTAACACTGAAATTATCCATCCATTTGGCATATCCTGTATTTCCACCCAAAATATTTTGGAAGGAAGTTTATTTTACCCTGTAGAGGCAATTGATCTATCTATCTATCTATCTATCTATCTATCTATCTATCTATCTATCTATCTATCTATCTATCTATCTATCTATATATCTATCTATCCATCTATCCATCTATCCATCTATCCATCCATCTATCCATCTATCCATCTATCCATCTATCTATCTATCTATCTATCTATCTATCTATCTATCTATCTATCTATCTATCTATCTGTCTGTCTGTCTGTCTGTCTATCTATCTATCTATCTATCTATCTATCTATCTATCTATGTGTCTATCTATCTATCTATCTGTCTGTCTATGCATCTATCTATCCTTTTTGACCAGGTTAGTCACACCAGGGAGACCCAAGGTGGTATTTATATGGCTTAGAGGAAATCTGGCTAGGGCATAGGGGACCGTCCCCTACTCATTGTTTCAATAAGTGCCATGAGGTCATTTACATCCACTTGAGCTACCGCCAATTCAGACAGATGGGACTTTGGTTTAATGTCTCATTCAAACGTCGGCACACTCAGAAGTGCAGCACCCCCTATTGCTGCATTGCAGTTTCAGCAATTTGGAAATGAATCCAATCACCTGGGTAGTGTATACAACCCACAGCCTTATGCTCTTCCAGCACCAGAGTGGGCTACTTGCTGAGCCACTGATTCTACGAGATGTAGCTCTCTACTGGAGTGACAACATTTCATGTCACAATGAGCCTTTCAGTTAAAATTGTAGCTGTTTTCCACAAGGATACTTTTAAAAGACACACGTCTTCCCAATCTGCTCCACCAGGTTAAAGAAGGAAACTTTCAGTATATAGCTGGATCTTATATTGTCAGCATCCAGTTCATACTCCCTGTACCTCAGGGTCAAACAGTGTATATTCTATAGACTCAGCTAGACATTCAGCTCAGACAAATTCACACACAAAAGGTGACCTTCCTAATTCCTTAATGGTCACATATGTGATCCATGAAAGTCCTTACCATTTTACAGTATCCTGTAGACTCACACTATGGTAATTTTAGCAAGTCGTGAAAAAAAATAAAATGCTTCAATGGTTTACATAGAAAATCCAATTAAAAAGGGATTTCGTGTCAGTAACTGAACGGCAATATAATGATGCAAAAGAAGTGCACTTTGTGTACATAGATATGCATGCCTGACTTAAAGTTAAAAGGTCATCTTGACCCTTATGTTCTAAACCAACTATAACATTCTTAAGCTGCAGTGTTACAATCATTATATATAGATGATACTTTGCATCAGTAACAGAATGTAGGAGTGTTCTGCATCTGACAACATCAGATATGTGGCTGTCATAATATACAACTGTCTGTTGTTTAAAATCACAGCATTATCTTTGTATATGACAAAGGACAGCATGTATTATATGACTGTGCATTCTGGGAATATACAAATAAGGTTGCAGTGAATACATTGCAGCTATACTGCAATGGTCCTGGGTATACTGTACATCAGATTGCCTGGATACAGATGTATTGGACAAATAAAAAAAAACAGTTATGCTGCCATGGAAATGCACATACTAAGATGTTTATGTTCAGACAAGTGCCTCATGTTAGGCAGACTTCACAAATAAGAAAAGAGCATTAAAGAGATGCACATCGTCACTCTTTACAAATGCCCACAAGCACAATGTACATAGCTGAATGTGCACAAACTGTGTTGTCAAACTGAAACAGTACATGTGCATCATACCGCTACTCCCAGCAAAGCAGCTTTTCCAATCATGTAATCCAAGGCATTCACACAGCAGCATTTAACAGAAAGGATTATATAACAAAACAGCTTACACTTGGAGATGAAAACATTAACAGTGTCCCATAGCTCTAATATAAAACAGTATGGCTGAATGCTTTGCATGCAGTAAACTATATCTGCATAGGAAGGAGTGATAGGCAAGGCTATGTGTGTACAGTGTGGAAGGATAGTGTAAGTTCTGTAATGTTACATGCCCATTAACTCTGTCTGTGAACACAGTGACATGAGCATGATGGCTTTGAGGGAACATGGACACTGTCTTTGTATACTATTGTTGCCTGACAATATACATCTACCAGAGTAACATTACCATTACTTTTAGAATGTCAACATAGTGTAACTGTGGACCTGTTCCCAACTTACTTTAATGCCCACATGCTTTAATGGGTATATAATATATATATATATATATATATATATGTGTGTGTGTGTGTGTGTGTGTGTGTGTGTGTGTGTTTATTTATCTATATCTACACGCGTATACACACATATACACACACACACACACACACACACACACACACACACACACACACACACACACACACACACACACACACACATTTAACTTTTAGTCCTTTGTAGCGCATTCTGGATAGCTGTTGTCTTCATTATCTTCCAGTGACCTTGATACATGTGATGGTGTTGATGACACACACAGCTCAGCATGTGGCACAAAAGACATGGTGAAGGATAAGGATGTTCGCATACCATTGTCAGCCATAACGACAGACTGCACCACTACTTCATATCCACCTGTTATCCAACTATGACATAATAATGTTGGCATCCTTTCAAGAGGGAATGAGCCATGAAACATGACAGGGGGTTACAACATGATAGTCTGGAAGACAACTTCAATAGACATGAGTGGTACGCCGAGATTCATGGTAAGAGCTTGAACATTTATATGGCCATATCTCAAAACATGTCCACCTGCTGTTGGGAGCACATGAGCATGTGCTTCAGACCACACTTATCACACACAATATTTTTGGGTTATCCACAGACCATGTTGCTCAGCAGCTAGATGTGTTGCATGATGGCCTTGAATAATGCCATGCAGGACTTGTCATACGTGGCCACATGGCATCTATTGCAGGCTTTGCTTGGAGTATATGGTGGGCCCTCTCAGCATAACATGTGCAAACTCAGGCCTTATGGGGACTGTCCAGAACTGTGGCTCAGTCTATTAGAGGTAGAAGACTTTCTTATCATGGATGTCTGACTTGTAGGACTCAGTCCATTGCACAGCCCAGTGTACACCTCACACTGGTTGTTGATAGTAACAGCTCTAGTACAAAGCAAACTATGTGCAGCCACCCACCAATGCCTTCAATGCCTGTGATGCATTTTTTTCATTTATTTATAGGGGCCGAGAACTGATCGAGCATGATCCATTTCAAATCCATCCAGACTGAATACACAACTGTATCATTTATGAAGAATAAACAAATTACAATAAAAATACATCTAATATGCACAGTGTAACAGCAATAAGTTAAGAAAATTCTATGTTTACAATGGTATTGTACAATGAAATTTAAAACAACATCTGTTAGTATAACAGACAAATGCAGAATAGAATAGAATAGAATAGCAAGTGCAGGTGCAGGGAATGAAGATTAGTAAATATTAAATATTAAATTAAATAATAGTAAAGTTTAAAGTCAGGATTACATAGCAACAATAATATGTGAAATAAGATTTAGTTTAAGTAAATTTTATTATGGGGTGGGATGTTTTTCAGTTGTGTATATGTCCAGAATTAAAATATTTTACTTTCATATTGCTTTTTCAAAAAAAATGTTTGAGCTGTGGTCAGAAGTGAGAGTATAAAGATGTATCATCTAACTATTCTGTAAGGAGTAGCCAGTGCTTGGAACTAAAACAGAGGAGCTGTGGTCAGAGCTGTGTAGTTTAGTTCTGGCTGTATGAAAAGTTGGGATTATACTGGATTTAATCCTGACCATGGATGATGAAGTTGCTGCAATACGTTTCATGGCAGAAGGATTAGTTGTATCCTGATGGAGTTGGTAGAAAAGGAAGGATCCCAAGAGAAGACTTGATCTGCCTTCTAATGGCAACTATTTAGCACTGGGGATGGCAACACATTGATGTTGTAGTTGAATAGATTTAGTAATGAAATGACTGATTTTATCTGAAAGGAAGTGATATTTTTTTGTTTCTCAGAGAGGCAGAGCCAAATAGAAGTAAACCATATTCTAGCTGAGCAAGGAGAATTCCTTTACCAATGCCTGTTTTGGAGGGTAGAGAGAGGAAGATAGATATGATTTGTGCCCAGAAAAGCATGTAGTTGATCTTGATTCTGAGCTTCTTTATGTGCTCCTGAAAAGTAAGTGACTGATCTAGCTAAGTATCTAGCCATCTAAATGTAATAACTGCTTCAATGGAGTTTCACTATTGATTAGTGAAGTTAACTGCTTTTGAGCATCTAGACAGACATGGTTGTGTCAAAATGTATATATATATATATATATATATATATATATATATATATATATATATATATATATATATATATATATAGGGTCTATATTGAATCAACGAACGCTTAAAAAAACGAACACTGATTCATCGACCCTATTTTTCTCAGGGAAAAAAATCGCTGGGCCAGTCTTGGGAGTTTGCTGTTTTCTCCACTGTGATGCGATCTCGGAGTTGGTATATTTAAGTAGGGGGTCTGGGGCAGAAGCCCCCAAGTTTTTTTTTTTTTGGTGGAACAGTGATTTTTCCATGGGAAAAAAAAATCACTCTTCTGAGTGTTCGGGATTGTCAGTGTTCGGTGAACTAGGCTCAATAATCAGCGTTCGCTGATTTAATATAGCCCCTGTATATATCTATATACATATATATATATATATATATATATATATATATATATATATATATATATTTATATATCAAGAAAATTTGAGCAAGACCTATAGATAACTATATCATCAGTATATAGCCAGAGTTATACTGACATAGGTCAAAAGGGAGCTTATTAATGAAAATGGAGAATACTATTTATTTATTTATTTTACATTTGTTTACTGGGAAGGTCCAACTAGACAGAGTTGTCCGTTTTCAATGGAGGCCTGGGGAGAAAAGTTCCAGAATAATTGCTAACATACTATACACAAGATATTTACACATTCAATTATAAAAATACAGCAGACAATAACATATGATTGCATAATAGCTGGGCTACATTTCAGTCTTATGGAACACAAGATGAAACGTGAGCTGATTGGTGGTAGGAAGAATTAATTTTCACTACAAATGTTCTGTTTTGTTGGAATGCCCTGTAACCACTTGGTAATTAATGGGCTAATCCCAATGTCAAAAAGGCATGTTATCAGGATAGAGTGATTGTCCATGTCAAATGATTTTGTTAAGTCAGTGAAGACTGTACCTGTTAAACATTCTTTATATATGCTGCTAAGTATGTGATCTGTAAGAGACAAAGTATGTCATCTGTAACAGATAAAGTATGTCATCTGTAACAGACAAGAAAGTGCTCATCGTGCTTCTCCTAGACTAAAATCCATGCGCTTTCTTTTTTTTTTGTTAATAGACGATATTTCTGAAAAGAGAATTTTTTAGAACTGAGTATTTTTTATTTTTTATTTTTTTTTTGAGGTTAGGTATTTTACTTTGTCCCTTCTAAGGGCTTCTTTATTGATATTGTGCAGAAAGCTAAACTCTTCTCTCTTTTGTGTTCTAGGCAAGTTGTTTTCCAGTATTTACATGCGCTATCATTTAGAAGTATAAGATCTTTAAGTGCTTTGGTGAGCCAGTCATTTCTATTGTGTCTGAAAAATCTTGATATTAACAGGAAGTGGCCATTCTTAATGAAAAGAAGAAGTTGTATACGTTTTGTGGCTGCAGAACTGGCATCAGACTCAGGCAGGTATCGACGTCCAATTGAAAGTTCAGCTGTGAGAATGGCATTTTATGATATTGCAGATGTCTTGACATGAAATGTTATTCCTTTAGGAAGAAACTTGAGTGTAAAATTTTGAATGCTAAATGTTAGGGGCAGCCTAACAGGCAGTATGGGTGGTAACCATAAACAATATGATATACTTACAGATATGCCTTTTATCTAAAAATATGCACACATATAATTAATAATTATTAAAACACAAATGAGATATTAGCAACAGCATGACAATGGATTACCTGACTGCATATTATCTACCACGTTTCCTATTTTGTATGTTGACTGCAATTTAACTGCATGCCATGCCTCACACAGAGCAATTTAGTTTTCCTCAGACATGTTTCAAAACGCAAGTGCATAGAGACAGCACTTGTTTCCTTATGTAATAATTCTGTAAAGGAACCAAGCACTGCAAATAACTAGATCATTAGCAAGTAAAAAGAATCATAGGGAATCATATCACATAAAACTTACCTTTACTACGCAGTCTGTACTTTATTCACTATGTGCAGAAAGGTGCCATAGTATTCACCACTGTGTTTCAATTGTTTATAAGATAGATGTCCAATAATAATGCATCCTACTGAATATCCAGTGATTATTGTAGTCATTAACTTGAGCAAAAGGTCATTCCTTGCATTTAAAAGACTGTTAGTGAAAAAGGCTTAACTCATACTACACCCTAATTACTGTTCTTTTATTTTCAGATCATGTTTCATTGATTCATGTCAATGTGCAATTTTTTTAATGATTTTTTCTTGCAGAATGTAAATGGTGCTTTTGCAATATTTGATAGCATATTTTGGTTATCTTCTTGTTTTCCTGGTTTCAGTAATCATACCTCTTATGGCTTTTGAAGACTTGTTTGTGTCACTGTTTCTTGGTGGTTTCAGTTCCATTAATATTCATGAAAATAGCATTTACAATAAAATAAAATGAAATATCCCTCTTGCTTATTATATTTGCCTATTGCTTCTCACTATTAGGTACCGTACATGAGTGCTTATCAAACAGTCAAGACCTTGCTCCAATTATGTTTGAAAAGATGTAAAATAAACAAAATTTTCCAACAGTGAGAAGTAAAAGCCAAATGTAGGCAAGAAGCCTATTTCATTCTATTTCTATGACTGCAAATGCACCATTAATGATATGTTTTTTCCCAAACTATTTTCTACTCCCACCACTAATACCATTATTGCATTGTCCTATATAAAATTGTAATATACGTTATAAACAAAAATTGAGATAAATTGTGTATGGATAAGGAGGTGTCTTTAATTGGGAAGGATAGGATAGTTGAGTGGAGTGAAGGATATTAGATAAAGGTTGTGAGTAGCTGGAAGGAATACTTTTACCAAGGAAAAGATTACATAGGTGACAAGAGAAGAATGCGGTTATATAACCTAACATATGACGGCCGGCAAGACAGTTACTAGTAAGAGAAAGAGAGGGATGTAGTTCAGGTTCAATGATAATGCTGGATAAGAGGCAGAGACATTTGGCTAATGTGATGAGGTGGGCCTTAAGCTAAGTCCTAAATTGTGGGTGCAATGATGTGTCTTTTATTTGTGGGAGAATACTTTCCTTAAGTTTTGGACCTATTGTAGAGAAACAGGGATCTACAGATTGGAGTTTTGTTTGGGGGGGGGGGTTGCATTGTGAGACAGTGGCTATAGTTTCTGCAGCTTTAAGAGGAAGGTTGTCTAATTATTTCAGCTGCTAAGGGAGAGAAGATACGGTTGGCTAGGAGTTTGAATGGCTGTAATCCTAGGATAATGTCAACCCTTTATTGATCAATGAGACATTTTGTTTTTTTCGTTGTGCTACAGTGGTGTTCATTTTTATGGTACTAAGTAATAAATCTACAAAGTTGATGGTTATTCTTTGAAATCAGGTGGAGATTATTTTTGATACTGAGGCTATGAGGGTCAGCTGCATTCAACATGCGAGAATAGAATGTCATTTCCATATGGATGTTCTGGAGAATCTAGTAAGAAAAGATGAGAACATATGGGCTCAAAATAGGAGAAAGAGTTAAGTTTTTCCTTATGCAGTCAAGATTGAAGAAAAAGTTAAGCATGTGGTCAGGGCAAATGCTAGAGTATTTGAAAGAAGTAACACTTGCTATGGGAGTGTTGTTGCGATGATAGATGTACAAAGAGTTTTGTATTTTTTTAAGATTGTGCTTGGCGCCAAAAATCATAGTTTGTGTTTTATTGGAGTTGAGAAGGAAGCTTTTTGTTGGAGGTCTAGTGTGATGCCTGCTTGCAGGTCTGTCTGGATGTTGTATACTGAGTAGTTTGTGCATAATAATACCATATCATCTGCATAGGGAAGGAAGGGAAGATTAAGTAGGTCAAAGAGAAACTTTTTTATGAAGATGAAAAATAATAGAACAAAAATGGAACCTAGTTGTACTCGTTTTTGAAGGCTGACTGATTGGTAAACCAAGGTATGAAATTTGATGGAGAAATGGAGACTTGTGAGACAATTTTGAAATGAAAGTAGGGAATCTGGAGTTATTCTTATTTATAGTAGGGGATGGAGGAGGGCATTTTGTTCAACAAGGTTGAAGGCTTTGCAAAGATATGGATGATGTCAGTGAGCAGAGATAGTATGCATACATCTTTAGCACCTTAATACTATATACAATATTACTGCATACAAAAAAGAGCCTAAATGAGAGAAAAAAAGAACAACGGTAATTAATACTTCTGATAATTTAGCAAAATAGTACATTATTATGTAGTACAAACTCAAAGACAAAGATGATATTTGAATCAATCTAAGAAGAGATATAAATACAAGCTGGCCCATCAAGAATAATTATATAAAGCAGCATTGAAGTTTTTGTTCATTGTAAGTGAACTAATTTAAAATGTAGTCAGTCTAGCAAGTGAAAGACTTTATTGCACATGGAGTATGAACAAACAAGATTTCCAGCTGCTAACCCAACACAATTCCAAGAAATGAAGTGGGGGTCAACTTGACAAAATCTCACCAATCAGTTGTCAAAAGCCCATGACACAATAATCAATAAAAGATATCAAACAGACAACTACACTGATAGGGAGCATAGGAGCACAGAAGATATGGGAGATTTCAGTCAAATCAACTCCCAAGGGGATAGGAAAGATATACTGATCAATTCCTGGAGGAAAAAGTATGCAGCTCCTTAAATAAGGAGACTGATGCAGTGGTTGTAGGAGCAGAAAAACCTAAGAAAAAAAATCATAGAAGTGATCTGGCCATATATGTTATAGTGATAAAAAAACAATGTGAAAAGGAGAAGGACAAAAATCTATAGAGAAGAGAAGTTCACATTCGGCTTAATGCAGGAAGTGGTACAAAACATCAGCCAGATCACTTAATTGTCAAATGTTAGGAAACAGGACAGAAGTCCCTAAAGTCCAAGAGGGTGCAATAAGGAGAGTGAAAGGATACAGCTGAGACTACAAAAAAAAGGAACACAGGTAAATTATAGCTACTATAAAATATTGAATAATATATGGAAGGAATGGATGTTAAAATGTAAATAAATGAGAAAATTAGTGTGCAAAACGTTATATTAGATGATGATGATGATGATGGAGTAAAGAGCAAAGGCACTTTGTGACTCTAAAGCAATGAAGAAAGTAACAAAAAGGTAGATATACAGACAAGAAGATAACCAACTGGATAATTAAAGGTAGTGTACAATCTGAATATAGAAAACAAAAGATATATGAAATGTGGGGAGGAAATAGGGGAACTAGGAGAAAAAGCAAGTGAGGAAAGAGCAAAGTGAAACAAGCCTAAGAAAAATAATCAGCAAAGAGGCAATGAATGGAATGAGAAAGGTTTTGCAGTGCGGTGTGGTTTCCCTGTGCAAAATGGCAGTATGCTATGTGACAGGACTGCTTAACAGGATCATAGAATGTCAATATCGGTGTTAAACTATCAGTGATTCTTGGTTATCACTACAGTTTTAGTTGTGTCAGAAAAAGGATCAAATACCATTAATATTTCTTAAAATGTGCAAAAGAGGATGCCACAAAGAAAAGTTGTAGTGTACTCCAATAGAGGTTTTATTTATTGTTTATCTATTGATATTTGTTTACTGGGAAAGTCTCTCTGGATAATTTTATCCATTTTCAGTGGAGGCCCAAGGAGAAAAGCTTCACAAATAAAAGAACAAAAAATACATGCACACAGGTGAAAACTGACATCACATTACAATACACTGTAAATACATAGATTAATAGAAATAGTACGCATACAACATGTAGAAAAGTTAAAATATGATAAATACAATATCATGCAGCATTGAAACCTATTGACATGTTATAAGTGTGAGAATTTATTAGTCATCCTTGAAACAAATGACAGAGTAGAAATTTCAAATAGTAGTTAAAAAAGAGAAGGCAGGGGAGAGTAAGACAATTATTTGCTAGAAGTAATAAGTGTTGTAGATGTGGGAGGCAGGAGAAATAATGAGTAAAAGCAAGATTAAGATTAAGGGAAATAAGCGCAAATAAGAGTAAGAGTAAAATAAATAAAAACAAGGAAAATGAGAGAGAGAGAGAGAGAGAGAGAGAGTATATGTATATTTTAGAGAAGGAGCTGAAATGTTTGCCAGAAGATCAGCATCTGCAAAGCCAGACGTCAGAAAGGATTGTTTGTAGTTTCAACTTAAATAAATGAATATCATGCATTGCCCTGATTGGTACAGGGATCATAGTCCAGACATTTACTACACAATGTGAGTGTATAGATTTTTACTGCAGTTTTATAAGACTTACAGATGTCAAGTCGATGTTGATGACATGGGAGGTAGTGGAGAATTGTACTTAGAGCTGAGCAGGAAGAAGGATTAAATATAATTTTATGTGTTAGAAGAATTGGGTAAAATTAGCTGGTAGGATAACTCAAGACAATTTACAGTTTTAGTGCACAGTAGTCATGTGATCTGTGACTTGTCTGAGGCTGAGCTACAAATCTAGCTACCTTGTTGTAACACTGTTCTAGTTAAGATTTTAGAGTGGCCTGGAGGTTAGTCAGAATGGGATAATTATAAAATTGAAAGGGGAATAGATATGTAGTGGCAAACGTTACTCTGGTGGATACATTAAGGATTTTTGGCGCTATATAGAATTTTTTTTTATATTACTCTGTATGTGGAAGTCACATATGAGGTTGTCATCTATTGTAACCCCAGCAGCTTTGTATGGGGCACTGTTGTTCGGTCATATGATCTTAAAGATATGTTTTTGTAGGGACGGTATATGAATGGAGGAAAGAGGAACAGAGAGTGACAAAGAAAAAAATGTGTGTTAATGCAACAGGGAAGAAAATAGTGAATAGAAAATAACATTTTAATAAATAAAAAGTGTTAACAGGAATTGGGAATAAAAGTCAGATGATGATATTAATTAATGATAAAGGCGACATATCAGAAGATATATAAATAACATAATAGTAATGCCAGGAATTACAGGATATTGACTATGAAAAATAAACAGAAGTATGCTGGAAAATGTGATATATAAAGCCACTAGATGAATAAGGTGCATGTTGAAATTCTAAGGACTATATGAAAGGTTCCAATGGAGTCACTTCCACAGCAAGATGCTGTGGAAGTGACTCTATTGGAACTTTTCATATTTCAAAGTGTATCTAAGGAAGATTGTAGTGGGCTGTTTAAGTTTTTTTCTAGTTTTATGAAGTTACGGCCAACTTAAGGGCACATTTGTGGATTTTGTTCATTAGAAATGTGTAGGAGCCTATATTAAGTGCGAGGTTTGCTTCCTTGGACTTTTCTATTTACTGTTAAATAAAGCACTCTCACGGTTAGTACAGGGATGTGGAGGATGCCACTTCATTCTGCAAAATGCTTTAATGTTTTATTCGTATAACACTACATTTAGAATTTCTTCTCTGAATCACTGTTTAAACCAGGTCTCAGTGACTGCACAAATGTCACCATTTTCCAAGGTGAGGAATGCTTCTAGTGAGTGCAGTTTCTGGTTTAGACTCCTACCATTTAGCAGGGTAACCTCAATGTTGTTTTTAGAGGGTATTTTTATGTTAGGAATTTTGTTCTTGTGACCTTGCCTAAAAGAGGCACTATGGGGGTGTAAAGAGCCTTAGCCAGTACCCAAAATCCCAGGTGTGACAGATGAAGACCATATGTGGTGAAGCATCGAGATCTATCGACCATGTCATCCCAGGCTGACTGATACTGGATCCCCTTTGAATGACACCAGAAAGTAAGTCAATTGTTGAACTCAATAATTTTTTTGTTTGTATTGAGGTATCATCCTAGGTGAAGGTAAAATGTTACTTAAGGATAGGGACATAACTGTCTGAGACACATAATTAGAGAGCTCAGTCATGTCTCTCTTCATATAGGTACTTCTAAACTCGTTCACACCAACATGGACTATAACAGAGTCATAATAGTGCTTATTATTGAGAGACTTGAGTGCGTGTGTGATGCGCTCGATCCTGGCACCCGACAGACAGCTGACCGTAAGTTTTTCCTTATCCAACCTGGTGAGAGGGACATCTGTGTGTCTCACAACTGAGTCAGCTATGACTAAGATGTTTGTTTTTGTGTTATGCCTTAGGGGCTTGACTGGTAATGCACTGATGTGTGATATATTATGTGTACTATGCTCTGCAGAGAATGTATTATGTTAATAACACTTGTGTGTGTTTGGGAGGTCTCTGATGTTTAAGTAAGCTTCTGGTAAGGACCTCCGCATATGTAGGTTTATGTGTTGTTGGTTTGGTAGGTGCAGGAGGTGAGGTGTGCATGCTGACAACTTGCTTAGTATCAGATTAACTGACTGGTGAGCAAGAGAGCATGAATTCTAAGTTCCTGATATAGTTATATCTCTCACGTAATGAATTTGTTTGGACTAGAAGAAGTGGGTTGTCAGTGTACATGAGGCAACTGTTGCATTGCTTGAGGATGCCCATGTTGACCAGGCTGGCTGGAGAAACTGTGGGAAATTATCAATAATAGCTTTCTTAGTACATTAAATAGCTAAGCACCTCTTCGTATAAAGTGAACAAAACAAAACCAGGCCCCTTGGTTAACTAAGCATACCAAACAAACCCTCCTATCTAGAGACAAAGCCTGGAAAACCTGGAAAAAATGTAGAACTATATAAAATGAATAAAACTTCAAAAAACTTAGAAATACTGCAAAAAAATTATCATAACTGATAAGAAATCCTACTTCTCCTCACAACTATCCTCTCAAAGTAATAATCCAAAGAAATTCTGGAAATCTGTATCCTCCCTTCTTAACCCAGCAACATTCATATCCGATCACCCTCTCTAGACGAAGATCCTTACCAGATAGCATAAGTATTTAACACCCATTTCATTGAAACCATATGCAAACTAATCAAGGATCCATCTACAAAAACCAACTCTAATATCAGAAGTAACACACAAACAGACCCCATATCCACCTCTATACACACTACAGCCCCCTCTAACAGTATACCAGCCAAGCCACCCTTCTCACTGCAACCTATACCTACATCCCTAATTCTAAAACTGTTAACAAAACTAAAGCCCTGCTCACTCTCTGCTGATAACTTACCACCAGAATACTTACAGCTTGCAGCCAGAGCTATTAGCTTATCCTGTTAGTATTCTCATCAATTGTTCCATCGCTGAATCTTATGTTCCTCAGCTATGGAAAAAAAAACATTATTATCCCACTACATAAAGGGGGAAATGCTCATGATCTCTCAAACTACCTGCCAGTCTCCATTCTCTCCCTTCTATTTAAAATTCTGGAAATCTGTATACAAACCCAACTACTAAATCACTTCATTAACAACAACCTCCTAGTTCACACTCAACATGGCTTCTGCCCTGGTCATAGCACGACCAAAGCTTTACTCTCCTTCACTGATACTGTGAATAAAGCTCTTGATCCTGGCCTGTCAACCTCTGTACTCCTTTTGGACCTATCAAAAGCTTTTGACACAGTATCACACCCTAAGCTATTACAACACTTAGACACTCTTGGATGCTCACAAAGTGTGGTAACCTGGTTCTCCTCCTACCTGAGTGATAGACAGCAGTCAGTCAGATGGCAAAACCAGCAATCAGAATACCTAGTTAACAAAACAGGTGTTCCCCAAGAGTCCATTTTAGGACTATTACTCTTTAATATATTCATTAATGATCTAAATAAAGTCACCCAACAAAGCATATTGATTCAATATGCTAATAATTCACCTATCATGTCATCCTTCAACAACTTCACTAACCTCCAGAAGATCACCCAAGATGCTTTCTCCTCCATAAAAATCTGGCCAAACGATACCCAATTAATGCTGAACCCCCTAAAAAACTAAACTCTCAGTATTCTCATCAAAACCCCCAACTGTAGAATTCAAGGTATTTTCACATAAAACAAAATTAGAACAGGCGAAATACGCATAACTTTTAGGAATAACAATTGATGACAAGCTCTCCATTGAACAACATATACTCAATACAGTAGAGAAAACCCATTTCAAACTAGGCAAACTATGCCAACATAAACTCTACCTTGACAAACAAACTAAGATAAAACTAGCTAATACCTTGCTTATCCATTCCCTCATGTATGGAAGCCCCATTTTCACCAATCTCCATACATCCTTCAGTCATAAGCTGGAATTGTGCTACTACAAGATAGCAAAATCCACCTCCAGCATACTCAACTGCTCTCATTGCTGCAACGCTATCTCAAACCTGTCCTGGCTTGAATTTCACCTCTATATCTACTATACTCAGTTACCTTTGCCTATAAGCTAATCTTCCAACCAAATAGCTGTCCAGTCCATCTTATACACATACACCCCTACCCGAACCCTCTTCTCCTCAGACAGAACCCTTCTAAATGTAGCTAAACCCAGTAAGAGAGCAGGACAATGCCTATATTCTCATAGCATTGCCAAAGTATGGAATAGCCTCCCCTCCTCTATCACTCAGCTTGACTCCCTAGTGACCTTTAAAACTGCATTAAAACCCTACTTTTTAAACAATCCAAGTTGTACCTGTGGAGTACAGTGTAAACCCAAACCCCCTTAACTTCAATAACGTAAACTACTCAACCCTGTCTGATACCTTATCTACAAGTAGTATGACGCACTCATCTGATTCACTATTTTATTATATGTATAAACTATACTAGAGTCTTTGATTACTCTCATAGACTGAATAAATGTAAATAAGTTTTCTGTAATTAGAATAGTTATATGTTAGTACTCATTTGCATATCTTGATCTTTGTACTGTTTCTGTACTGGTTTCTTGTATATTAATAACTGTCTAACATTTTATAACCATGGAGCTTTTCTCCCCGGGCCTCCACTGAAAATGGGTAGGAAGGTTCTTGTCATGAAAAGTGTAACAAAAGGAAATAGCCTTAGAAATCCAAGAAGAAATAGTTTGCTTGGATACAGCAAGTCCCAAAGATCTAGGATGAAGAGAAACAAATAACTGATCAGAATTTCTAACAGCCTTAGTCTTATCCAAATAAACCCAGAGTTGCCCATGCACATCCAAAGTACGCTGTGCCCTCTCACTGTCAGATTGCAGACATGGGAAAAAAGTAAGCAGATTAATGGACTGATTCAGTGACAGTTCATTAACCACCTTAGGCATAAAAGAAGGGTTAGTGCACAAGGACACCCTGTCCTCATGAAATATCAAGGGCCTGTAACTCAGACACCCATCCGGCAGAAGTAAGGGCTAACATAAGAACAGTCTTCCAGGAACAATGTGGCAAGGAAACTAAAGCAGCAGGCTCAAAAGGAGCCTGAGTCAACTTCTCCAAAACAAAATTAAGATCCCAGGGGGAGGAGGAACAGGCTTCCTGGGAGGTCTAATATAAAGGACACCTTTAAGAAATTGTTTCACCTCAAATCTAGAAGCTAAAGGAGGAGAAAAAGGCAGATGAGCAGAGACAGTGATAAGTGGGCCTTAACAGAAGAATAGGCCAAACCAGCATTGAGCAACTCACATAAATAAGAGAGAACCAAAGAAACATCCACGGTAAGTGGGTCCAGGTTACGAGAGAGACACTAAATAGAAAATATCTTCCTTTGGATAGTAGGATTTCTTAGTAGTAGTTTTCCTGGCCTCCTCCAGGACTTGTAGCACATCCTCAGAAAAAAGGTGTCTGTGAGGAATCAAAATCCTATCACCCACAATGTCAGCTGAAGTGTGAACAGGTGGGGATGGATGAGAGATCCCTTGTCTTGTGTGATTAGATCCACCCTTGAGGTAACTTGTGATGACTGTCCCTGGCTAAATGCAGAAAAAGAGGGAACCAGTGCCATCACTGCCAAAAGGGAGTCACCAACAAGATTTTGGGAGCATCCTGTTGAATCTTGAATAGGATTTTCAAAATGAGAAGAATGAGAGGGAATGCATAAAGAAACACCCCCTTCCAAGAAAATAAGATGGCATCCACCTTCACACAAGAGGACCTGCGACTCTGGCACAAAACAGAGGAAGTTGTCTGTTCAGAGGGGAGGCAAAAAGATCCACTTGAGGATTTCCCCACTGGTAGATAATGTCCAGAAACACATCTCTGTGAAACATCCAGTCATGGTACTGAGTTAAGGATCTGCTCAAAGTATTTGCCAAAATGTTCTGACCAACAGGGATATAAACTGCCTGAAGAGTCACTTGATACTTGACAGGATCCCATACCAGAAGTGCCAAATAGCAAAGAAGATAAGGTCTCATTCCTACCATGTTTGTTGATATACCACATCACAGTGGTATTGTCTGTGAACACCTTAACAGGCCCTGGAGATAAAAGAGGATGAATTGCCTGAAGAGCCAGCAGAAGAGCTCTCATTTATTTGACATTGATGTGCTCCTTCAGCTGATGAGACAACCACACCCCCTGTACTTTTAGGGAGGCAAATATCACCCTCCCAGCCCATGTCTGAAGCCTCTGTGAACAATTCCTGAGAGGGAAGGGGGGGGGTGAAAAATGATTTGTGGATTCAAAACAACTGCTGAATCCACCAGTGAAGGTCCTATCTGACTTCAGAAACTACTGTAACTTTCTCATGTGAAGCTTGGCCAGAGGGAGCATTAGAATGGTGGATGCCATAAAACGCAGAGCTCTCAAAAACTCCCTGATGGTAATGGAAGCCAGAGGAAGACAGGTTTGAAAGAACGAAATGAGAGTTAAGGCCTTTGGAAGGGGTAGGGATGCAAGCATTGGCACCATCTGAATCGTGCAACCCAAAAAAACATGATCCTGAGGAGGTGTCATTGAAGACTTTTTGAAATTTATAGTGAACCCCAGGATCAGAAGAAGGGAAACAGAAAAATTTATATTTTGCAAAAGGGTCTCTGGAGAGGATGCCTGAATCAACAGTTCATCTAAGTAAGCAAATATTTGGATCCCTTAAAGCCTGCAAAAAGCAATCACAGGCATTTGGTGAATGCCTGTGGGGCAGTAGAAAGTCCAAAGGGCAAAGCAGAGAACTGAAAATGTCAGAAAGCAACAGAGAAATACAAAAACTTCTTAAAAAGTGGAAGAATCAAAATATGGAGATAAGCATCCTTGAGTTCCAGAGACACCATACAGGCCTGAGGGAGCAAATGAGGAAACAGAATCTGAAGGGACAACATCCGAAAGGAAGGCACTTTTAGAAAAGTGTTTAGAAGAGAGAGGTCTAGAATAGGTCTCTAAATGCACTCTTTTCTGGGAACTCGAAACAGTCTGGAGTAGAACCCTTTCCCCCTTTGGGACACATAACTTGAATAGTACCCTAAGTCGAGATTTTGAAAAACCTTTGGGAAAAAAGGAAGCTGTTCCTGAGGAGGCTGAGGAATGCACATAACAGGAGGACAGGATTTCCACACAATGAAGTAGTCCTGATGAATAATTGACAGAACCCAAGAATCTTGAGTGATCTGAAGCCAAACAGGAAGAGAAGGAGAAAGGCAAAAATAAAGAAGAATGTGGCTGGGAAGAGATGGATAGTCATACAGCACCTGACTTGTCAAGAAAGGAAATCTTCAGAGCCGCTGAAAACTGAGTAGCCTTAGCAACAGGAGCCTATTTGCCACTTCTTCTACCTTTAGTACAAAGGTGGGATTGCCCACGAATAAAGGTAGGCTTAGTGGGGTAGCTTCTCTGAAATTTAGGCACAGGAAAAGCACATGTTTAAGCTGCTGTAAGGCCTTACCCTTATCCTGAAGGGACTTAAACAAACCAGCAGCAGCTTCCCCAAAGTTCAGAATCCAGAAAAGCATCCTTAAACTTGGCTTTAATATCATGTTATAGAGGTTGAAGCCTAAGCCATGAATGCCTCCACATCACTGAACCAAAAACAGCAGCCCTAGAAGAGGCATCTGCAGCATCATAACTACATTTAATAGAATAACAAATGGCTTGAGAGGAAGTCCCTAGCAAGGAACGAACAGAAGTTGTACTCTCAGAGTCTGTAAAATCAGAAATAAGTTGACAGGCCTGAGAAGAAGAGCCAACCCATACCTAGACGTATGGGTCTGATAATTAATAGCCCTAAAAGCGAGGGTAGCAGAAGTGTAAATCTTCTTACCCAACTTTTTCTTAGTTCTGCTATCCTTGTCAGTAGGCAATAACTAGGGTGATGAAAGCAACTGAGATGGCTTATCAGAGGCTACAGACATGACAGAGGAGTTAGCAGTGGGACATGTATATAGGAAATAACAATCCTTAGACACCCTTTACTAAACTGTTCCCCTCCTGGCAAAGTAATCTTCTTGAGTTGGTCCTTACCATGTTATCTATTCTTACACTTCCCTTCTTGTTTAAATCCATTCACCTAGAAGAATCATTTCCCCAAAAAACATACTTTGAAATCTTATCAAAACATCACAGTACTTCATGATTACTCCAAAAGAAATTTCCTCTAACTTATAGATCTTTTTGACAACTATAAGTGGTGCATTTCTCCAAAAGAAACTGGTTCCTAATGCTGTTCCATGCTCCTCTGAATTTTATTTTGTTTTTATTTTGCTTTTCTTTATCAGGTTCTCTAACTGGGTATAGTAAAAAAAAAAACGTTTCAGTGGTGGCCCCGGGAGAAAAGCTCCAGCATATTGCAAACATTTTTAAACATTAACAATACCTAGTTATAATGCCTATCACTTATTCACACCCACTGGCAAACATGGAGGATTATCAGTGTTTGTCAAGAATATCATCGGCTCTCGTCAGATTTCTTAGGACACCACATGTGAACTCCTAGATGTCCACATTACCAAAAATAAGACTGCCACTTCATAGCTATATAGAACACCACAGATGTCCCCTTCTGAGAACAATACCTATTTTAACACATTAGCTGAAATCCCATTAATCCCAAGCCCTTTCTTCTGGGGGGCATCAACTATCCATCAATAAACTGGCTATTGCAAATGGTCAGCATGCTCAATGCTTCTTTGTCATTATAAATGCTAACTCTCTTTTACAAATAGTTAACTAGGGTTCCAGATCTCCTAGATCTAGTCCTCACAAATGTGGCCACTTCTTGCACAGCTCCATATGTATCATCATGTCTCGTTTAATCAGACAATAATTTAGTGACCTTTTCCTTTAAACTGGTAGGACTTCCCCTGTAAATATCTCTGTGTTTAAGGACTTCTCAAAAGCAAACTGATGACTTAAATACATTCTGCTGTAATCCTCCTCTGAAGGGTCCTATTGCTAAACCTGCTACCTAAGCCTCTGACCTCTGCTATTTAAATAGTTGTATTGATAAAGCAGTTCCTATCCATAACAAATATAATGAGAAGTTTAAAAACAACCCCCTGTGGTGGAACACCTGTATAAATAAATAAATTATATAACAACCAAAAGAAACTGCTTAATGCTTACAAAAAGGTTGCATTCTAACTATGTTATGAGCACACTTTAGCAAACTAACAAAAAGCTTAATGCAACCATTACGAAGCTCAGAAGTAAGTACAAACTTAAAATAACCACTAAAACCAAAAATAATGACAAACTTTTCTTTAATTATGCCAGGAAGTTAAAAACTAACACCCAACAGTGTTTGGCGCTAGGCCACAATAATACTACACTCTCTGACCCAAAGAAAAAGCTAATATCCTAGCTAACAAATTCAGTGCAAATTTTACTCCAACCTTGGTTATAGCTAAACTACAGATTTCACAATCCCAGCTATCCTCTTTAACTACTATGGAACAAGTTCTCTCAGACCTCAAAAACTAAGAATATTTCATCCATGGGCCCTAAAAACATACCAAGTTACCTGATTATCAGTGACGAATATGGCCTTTCTGAACCTCTAATGAAACTCTTTAATCTAAGCCTCTCTAGTGGTTACATTTCTGAAGCCTGGAAACCAGCAATTTTAATGCCATTGCACAATACTGGCTCAACCACAAACCCTGGTAACTGTAGACCCATTAGTCTCACTAGCCTTATATATGGAGCACATTATCTCAGACTTCATTAATCTGGACATTGAAAAAATCTGTCAATCCTGCACCCTCATCAAGCTGGCTTTATCAAAGGAAGGTCCTCTCTCTTTAACCTCACTAATTTCTTTGAAAAAATAAATTAAGCAGTGGATAAGGGTTGTGCAGTGCATACAGCATGTCAAGACCTGACCAAGGCCTTTCACATTATTCTACATGCAAACATTATTGACAGACTTGTAAATCTGAATATAAATCCTTGTATTGTGCAATAGCTAGCTAATTGATTGTCTCACAGATCCCATGTGGTTAAACTAGCAGGTGTCACTTCTGAAAGCAAAATGATTACCAGTGGTCTATCATGTGGGCCCTCGCCTATTTGATATATATTTCTTAGAACTTCAGGTCAGCACTTCTGTCCTGTGGTGAGCTAGGTTTGCAGATGACTGTAAATTGGATGTTGTTATTCCATCTTCAACTGAATCCAACATGGCTTAGGCCATGTTAACAACTGGCGCAAGAAAATGGTCTCAAATTAAATGTAAAAAAATGTGGTATAGCTCATTTTGGTAAACAAAACAGTTTCACATACCATATAGGAGATGCAACCCTCCACTCAAACAGTGTTGTAAGGGATCTGGGTACTCTTGTTGATAATTCTTTAACACTGACCATCATGTCTCCATAGTAGTTTGGAAAGCCTTTTATCTGGCTAATGTAATTCCTAAAGGCAGCTCCACTAGATCCATAGAAGTCTTAATTCCCCTTTACCAGTATGATCAGACTCATTACTGAATAAAATGGACCATTTGGCATGTATTTAACTAAATATATCACAAAACTTGAGAGACCTTGTAGATTTATAACTGAAAAGATCAGCAGTCTCAAAAATCATAGCTCAGGAGAGACTGGCAGCCCTTTCTCTGTTCTCAGTCTCTCACAGACTCTTCCATGGAGATCTATGGCTAGCCTGTTGTTCCATGAAAGATCCAACCATGTGTGATCTCCTAGTCCTTCACAGAACTAATGGTACTTCAAACACTCAGGTAAAAGAACTACACCTGCATCGGCAGACAAAAGAGACACATCAGTGTGATAGATTCATATCCCGGTGTATCCCTCACCTCTGGAACATACTTCCAAGTGGAGTTAGACATATTAGCACCATTGCCACTTTCAAGGCATACCTAGATGACTGGATGGCCAGACGCAGATCCTCCCCTACTCTGTCTTGTCTTCCACTCCTTGTGCCTAGGGGAAATGTTGAACAGTGTGTTTGGTTAGGTTCATTTGGAGAGGTGTATTAGTGGGTTTGTCAGATAGAAGCTAGATCATGTGATTAATGCTTAGAAATTCAAATAAATGGAAGTAAGGGAAGGAACTTGACAGGGTAGATAATGTTAATATTGTAGTTAAGAGATAGGAACATTAAGCAGGTTCACAGACAATTACATATGGCTATCGTAAGGTCTGTATTAGAAGTCTAGAGGTGTTGGCAAGCAGCGTCAAAAAACTATGCAAATGGCTTGGGAATGCTATTTAAACTGTTCCAGTGCCAGTGAGAATTGGTTGTGGGACATAGAAATCTGAGTGAAGAGAAATGTTATGACGATATAGCAAGCTAAAGATTACAGTACCATTTATCCCAGAGATATACAGGACCACATTCATTGAATTGATAGGTAAATTTTTAGTTGTGTTTTAACTGAATTTACATTCTTAATGGACTTCAGTGGTGGTGTGATATGGTTTCAGAGTTTAGCTTCATTATTTAAATACAAAGAGTTACCTGCAGTATTACACAATTTGGTTATAGTGATTAATGATGTTTCTGTTGAGGATGACATTCTGTTGGGGGAGTAGTGTTTTATTAACTTGCTAAGGTCTGAGAAATGTTCTAGTTTATGGAGACATCTGTGTATTGTAATTAGCTGAGAAAGAGCTAGGTGATGTGAATTGTATTCCCTTATTGACATTTGTAGCAAGGATTCTGTTCTCATTTGCCATGAGAATAATGTTAAATTCAGATGTAAACCTGGATGGAGGAATTTCCATATAAACAAACTTTGACCTTGCCAGGGCTTTTGACACCATCTCAATAACTCCCCTCAGTTTAACATAAGCCCGTATGCAATCTGCTGGATAATAAGTTAGCTCACCTGCAGAACCCATACTGTTAATGTAAGGGTACCCCCTCTAGCTAGAGGAGTGGCGACACTGGGGTTTCACAGGGTTTTGTCCTTGGCCCCTTGCTGTTGGTAATTTACTTCTCGGATGTAAAAGAAGGTGTCAGGGGACTTGGGTAGCTATGTCTGCTGGTGACTTCACACTGTGTGCAGTTTTCAATTCCCCCCAGGTACTCGAATACTCCAGCAGGGCCTAAACAAAGCCATTGAGCATTATGCTCATATTAAATGCCAAAAAATGTAGTAAGGATACCTTTTTTAACAAGACAATCCCTTTCACTCACACTGTTAGTTTCCATCTCTAAACAGTTACAATTATGTGAGACTTTTGAGTCTATACTGATGATAATAATGTTTCTTTAGGTGACCATGTCACAGTTATGATTAGAAGGTTTTGTCTACCTTGTCCAGCTGCTCTGTAAGGGTATCATTTATAGGTACCATGCAGTTATGAACTTTTGTCACTGTTTCTCAGATCTATAGTTGAATACAATGCTGCTTTTGGAATGTACCTCACAAACCACCTTTATCAATTTGAATGACTGCAAAGGTTTCTAACCAAGAAGATTTCTGGACTGTAGAACCTAAGCACAAAAAAAAAACTAAAAACACTATCCCTATAGTCTGTCTTTTATAGCTTCCTGAGGGGTGATATCTCTTTAGCCTTTGAAGTTCTAAAATCTCTTCCCATTTCAACCTCCTCCACATTTGTAGTCAACAGTACGTCTAACAGTCATGTCAATGACATCACCCTCCACCTAACGATCAACAACAACATGCGGCAGAAGAGGAAGAAAACACATATACAAAGAATATATATATATATATATATATATATATATATATATGTGTGTGTGTGTGTGTGTGTGTGTGTGTGTGTGTGTGTGTGTGTGTGTAGGAGCGCTACAGAATCCTGAAAGCCCAAAATCCTGAAAGTTCAAAATCCTGAAAACTCAAAATCCTGAAAACACACAGGATACCAAACACTTATTATTTTCCAGCACAAGTACATACAGAAACATATTACCCTTCAACTATATGCAAGGGGGCAAGTCCCTCTGCAACCCCCATGTGGGCTGTGTTTCACACTGCTACTTAAATATAACAACTTCAAGATTGCACTTCAGTACACTAAGTGCAATCTTGGAGTTGATATATTTAAGTAGCAGGGGGTGTGGGGGCACAGCCCCCCACAAGGAGGGTGCAGGGGGGTTGCCCCCCTGCTAATACTTAGAGAAGAGTAATATGGTCTGTGTTTTCTTTGTTTCTGTTAGTACTTGTGCTGGAATATAGTAAGTGTTGGTATCCTGTGTGTTCAGGATTTTGAGTTTTCAGGATTTTGGTCTTCAGGATTCTGTAGCGCTCCCGTATATAAATAAATAAAGCTATATATATATATATATATATATATATATATATATATATATATATATATATATTAACAAAGAAATTGCACAGAACATACATGTCAGTGATGTTATACAACAGGATTAGAAAGTGTTATGAAAACAAATATTTCTGAATGAATAAATAGCACATATATGGTTGCTTAACAGAAGTAGTGAGTTGTTGGAACTAACCATTATCTTTAAAATATTTGCATGCTGGTTGTGTTCAGATAGAGCTTCTTTGAACTTGATAAGAGATTCTTTACCCTTTATATCAGAAGGCAACTTATCCTGTAGTGCTTGTCTGGTATCAGCTCATTCGCCGATAGCTGTTTTAAAAGGTGGCCTGCTAAGTGAGATGATGCTATTCTGGAAGTTTCATAGGGAGTAGCCTTTGTCAAGACAGAGAGTAACCTTCTTTTGGTACTTTATATACTTACATACAAACCAAGAGGATAGCTCTTTCAGTGCCTGGGAGCCAATTCAAAAAAAGAAGGCAGTTTTGAGCATATTTGTGCAAATTATTTCCTGTACTAGTCATTTTCTATTGCAGGCTGAATTAAATGTCAAAAGGGGTAGTCCATACTCCAGTTAGGAAGAAGTATATTTTTGGCTAAGGCCATTCTATGTATTGGTATGAGCAGGTGGGAAATTATGGAGCAGAGTTTAAGCTGAGAACTTTATTAGAGAGGTTGTCAATGTGGAGAGAAAGGGTGAGATAATGATCTAGGGTGAGGCCCAGCTACTCTTACTCTGGAACAAAGGGTGTAATATTGAGTTTATTGCCAGTAGCAGAATACATTTTAGATGGTAGAATTTATGAGGAAGAGAAAATAACATGATATTAGTTTTATTGTGGTTAATTAGAAGTTGGCTAGCAGAAGCCGGGCAGCAACGATTGGAGAATGATTGCTGGAGATGAGTTTGCAGAGTAGGTGAGCATTTATTTACACATAGGAGAATATATATGCTTTTTAAAGTATGGAGGTCTTCTGGCATGTCATTAATGAATAAAGAACATAGTAAAGGTCCTAAATCTGATCCTTGAGGGGCTCCTGCGTTTAGTGTGCCATAGGTAAAAAGCTGGTTATTACAATGGACTGAACAGTCCTATTTTTAAGGTAGCTATCAAGCAGGTGATGGTATTTTGGCCAAATTTAAACTTCCAACTTGTAGAAAATCAAGTTGTGATTCACTGTTTTGAATGCCTTAGTCATGTTTACTAAGATTCCATCACTCATATTACTGTGCATGGAGTTTGTTGCAGAGATGAGTGCTGTGGTAATACTAAAAGCATTTCTAAAACCATTCTATTTTTCATACAGGATGCCATGAGTATTAATATGTTTGAGATTTTGTTTGCAAATGATTTTTTTCAAATTGTTACAATAGACAGCATATAGTACAGATGGGTTGCATGTCCTTATGGGTCTTAGGTGAGGAACTTATAGGAACAGGGGATAATGGCTGAATGTTTCAAAGGTAGCAGAAACATTTCAGTAGTCAGAGATAGACTGCAGATGCAGGTAAGATATTTGAAAAGTTTATCTGCAGCTCTTATGAGGAAAATTGGGTGCAGAAGAAAGAATTTTACTCACGAGTATTTCAGGATTTTTAGCAGGTGCATATCATCCTTGAAATGGAATATTCCAGTATATTCAACAAGTGGGTAAAGTTGTGGATGAAGGTTTATACTGGTTGAAGGGTGGGGATGGTTTGTGTGGAGAAATGAGTTAGTGATATCATGGATGGAATGGATAGGGAAGGTTTCATATTTTATAGGTTCATAGATGTGTATTAGTATAACAGCCCTAGAGCCTATATAAGCTTATCCCAAGAAGATTCCTTGGCATCATGCCGCACAAAGTTAGTTCCCAGTGCCCCTGTCAAGCAAGGCTACTGAAGTGATCCCGGGGTGAACTTCCTATTGACCATCGACTAATCAAGATTTCTCTTAAAGGGGGCCAGTGAAGTGCTCTGCTTGACGTGAATGGAAAGTTTGTTCCAGAGTATGGGAAATCTCTGGATTAGGAACCTGTCCCTCCAGCATGTTCTTTTTATTATGGTAATAGGGTTTAGGTCCCTGGAGCATGTGGCATGGAGGGATTGGGATTTCTTTATGTGTAGCATATCTAGCAACTCTGGGTCAGCTATGGCTTTGTAGGTCAAGCACAGGATAAGAGACAGAATATAGCTGGAGTCTTTTGAGTCTGTCCATATAGGGCATGTGTCTAAGGCCTAAGATCCTCTTAGTGAGGTATTTTTGTGGCCTTTCCAGTTGTTGTAGGTGTCTAGTGAGATACATATCAAATGGGGCATTGTACTCTATAACAGGTCTAATGAGGGATGAGTAGAGAGGGATTATGACCTCTTTCTTCCTGGATGAGAAACCTTTTTGTAATGAGATGTGCCAGATAGAAGGACCTTTTGACTACAGTGGTAATGTGGTTATCAAAGGAGAGGTTACTGTCACTCTCTGTCCTCAGGTCTCTTATCACACATTTAGTGTTTAGTGGACTACCACCTATGTGGTAGTTCATGGTCACTGAATTTTTCCCAAAGGGAATGACAATGCACTTTTTGGCATTGAGCTTAAGGCCATGGTTCTGGTGCCAGTCATTGGTGTCAGTGAGGCCTTTTTGTAGAATGTCTACATCAGTTGGAGAATCAGTAATGGCTCCCAGTTTGCAATCATCTGTGAACTTGGTCAGCAAGAGTCCCTTTGTGTTGGCTTGAACATCAGAGAAGTAGATGCCAAACAGGAGAGGACCTAGGACCGATCCCTGTGGGACACCACTTATAACTGATCGGTAGTCAGATTTGGAGACCGCTACTTTCACAGAATACATTCTAACAGTGAGCCAGTTGGCAACCCATCTTATGATATAGGGATGTATGCCTAGTTTAGTAAGTCTATCTATGATTCCTGAGTGAGGGATGGTGTCAAAGGCCTTGGCAAGATCTAGGTAGGTTGTGTGATCTACCCTGCCCTCATCCACAGCCCTGGTGACAGACTCAAATAAGTCTATCAGGTTGAGCAAGCATGATCTACCTTTCACAAACCCAAACTGCATGGGGTCCAGAGTTTGGAGATTCCCTATGTCCTTATTTATAAGGTCTATGATGATGCGCTCCTTAGCCTTACATATAAGACTCATCAGGCTAATAGGGTGGTAGTTCCCAGGGTCTGTAGTCACTCCCCATTTGTGGAGTGGGATGACCGTAGCAGTGTGCCATTTGGTAGGAAAAAAGCCTGAAATGAGGCTGTGATTGAACAGGGTACTCAGGTGTGGTGCCAGTTCACTTTGTAATTCATGTAGAACACAACCAGGGATATTATCAGGTCCCATGGAAGCTGTATTCTTGGCTCTGGACAGTGCATTTTTTACCTGTGTAGCTGTGATAATAGGGACTTGGCATTTCTCAGGTATTGTGATATGCCCTTTAGGGGGTGAAAGGGGGGTAAAGTTTGCATTGAACCTGTCGGCCAATATGGTGGCAATATCAGTTGGTTCTGTATATGTATTGCCATTGTGCTGTAACTCACAGCAGATCTGAGTATTGCCATGTAGATTCTTGACATAACTATAGAATGCCATCTGGTTGTCTTTATCATATTTTTATTTGTGTATTTTCCTAACAGTTTTGTGGTTTCATTCTGGCCTGCATTTTAACATTGATGTGACTTTTAGAACATTTAATACAATTCTGTTCGTGGAATGCAATATTCTTGCTGTTCTTACTGAGCACGTTCACATATTATTTTTATGGTAGTAATTTTTTGACTGCAATGTTAAATATTTTATTGCATGATTGAGATATTTAATTATTTTATTGTTCACCCAATCATGTTTGTTTCTTGAGCTATTTAAATCTTGTCAGATAAATGAGTGTTTATTCTGATGAAGGCTCCTCTTGGAAGATGAAAGCACTAAATCTACATTTCAAAGTTTAATAAACTAGTGAAAAAAACACTATTTTGGTCTTTTGTGTGGCTGCCTGCCTGGACATTTTGGTTTTGGTTTTAAGTACAGTCTTTTGCCTGGCTACTACAGTTTGTGTTGGTTATTAGTATGCTTTTTAATGGCCCTTCAGCCATAAGCTTGGTATGAAACTACAAATCTGTTATCAGTCTGCATACCTACAGCCCCTCATGTTTGCATTTATTCATTTATTTATTTATTTGGTTAGTTAGTTAGTTACATATTTATTTATTAATTTGGCAGTCATTTACATACAGAACCTGCATAGTACATTTTCTTTGTACATACAGGTCCCACTGGCACTACTGGTTATTTAATAGATTGGCACTGGCTCCATAGTACTAGTCATTTTCTATTGCAGGCTGAATTAAATGTCAAAAGGGGTAGTCCATACTCCAGTTAGGAAGAAGTATATTTTTGGCTAAGGCCATTCTATGTATTGGTATGAGCAGGTGGGAAATTATGGAGCAGAGTTTAAGCTGAGAACTTTATTAGAGAGGTTGTCAATGTGGAGAGAAAGGGTGAGATAATGATCTAGGGTGAGGCCCAGCTACTCTTACTCTGGAACAAAGGGTGTAATATTGAGTTTATTGCCAGTAGCAGAATACATTTTAGATGGTAGAATTTATGAGGAAGAGAAAATAACATGATATTAGTTTTATTGTGGTTAATTAGAAGTTGGCTAGCAGAAGCGGGCAGCAACGATTGGAGAATGATTGCTGGAGATGAGTTTGCAGAGTAGGTGAGCATTTATTTACACATAGGAGAATATATATGCTTTTAAAGTATGGAGGTCTTCTGGCATGTCATTAATGAATAAAGAACATAGTAAAGGTCCTAAATCTGATCCTTGAGGGCTCCTGCGTTTAGTGTGCCATAGGTAAAAGCTGGTTATTACAATGGACTGAACAGTCCTATTTTTAAGGTAGCTATCAAGCAGGTGATGGTATTTTGGCCAAATTTAAACTTCCAACTTGTAGAAAATCAAGTTGTGATTCACTGTTTTGAATGCCTTAGTCATGTTTACTAAGATTCCATCACTCATATTACTGTGCATGGAGTTTGTTGCAGAGATGAGTGCTGTGGTAATACTAAAAGCATTTCTAAAACCATTCTATTTTTCATACAGGATGCCATGAGTATTAATATGTTTGAGATTTTGTTTGCAAAGGATTTTTTTCAAATTGTTACAATAGACAGCATATAGTACAGATGGGTTGCATGTCCTTATGGGTCTTAGGTGAGGAACTTATAGGAACAGGGATAATGGCTGAATGTTTCAAAGGTAGCAGAAACATTTCAGTAGTCAGAGATAGACTGCAGATGCAGGTAAGATATTTGAAAAGTTTATCTGCAGCTCTTATGAGGAAAATTGGGTGCAGAAGAAAGAATTTTACTCACGAGTATTTCAGGATTTTTAGCAGGTGCATATCATCCTTGAAATGGAATATTCCAGTATATTCAACAAGTGGGTAAAGTTGTGGATGAAGGTTTATACTGGTTGAAGGGTGGGGATGGTTTGTGTGGAGAAATGAGTTAGTGATATCATGGATGGAATGGATAGGGAAGGTTTCATATTTTATAGGTTCATAGATGTGTATTAGTATAACAGCCCTAGAGCCTATATAAGCTTATCCCAAGAAGATTCCTTGGCATCATGCCGCACAAAGTTAGTTCCCAGTGCCCCTGTCAAGCAAGGCTACTGAAGTGATCCCCGGGGTGAACTTCCTATTGACCATCGACTAATCAAGATTTCTCTTAAAGGGGGCCAGTGAAGTGCTCTGCTTGACGTGAATGGAAAGTTTGTTCCAGAGTATGGGAAATCTCTGGATTAGGAACCTGTCCCTCCAGCATGTTCTTTTTATTATGGTAATAGGGTTTAGGTCCCTGGAGCATGTGGCATGGAGGGATTGGGATTTCTTTATGTGTAGCATATCTAGCAACTCTGGGTCAGCTATGGCTTTGTAGGTCAAGCACAGGATAAGAGACAGAATATAGCTGGAGTCTTTTGAGTCTGTCCATATAGGGCATGTGTCTAAGGCCTAAGATCCTCTTAGTGAGGTATTTTTGTGGCCTTTCCAGTTGTTGTAGGTGTCTAGTGAGATACATATCAAATGGGGCATTGTACTCTATAACAGGTCTAATGAGGGATGAGTAGAGAGGGATTATGACCTCTTTCTTCCTGGATGAGAAACCTTTTTGTAATGAGATGTGCCAGATAGAAGGACCTTTTGACTACAGTGGTAATGTGGTTATCAAAGGAGAGGTTACTGTCACTCTCTGTCCTCAGGTCTCTTATCACACATTTAGTGTTTAGTGGACTACCACCTATGTGGTAGTTCATGGTCACTGAATTTTTCCCAAAGGGAATGACAATGCACTTTTGGCATTGAGCTTAAGGCCATGGTTCTGGTGCCAGTCATTGGTGTCAGTGAGGCCTTTTTGTAGAATGTCTACATCAGTTGGAGAATCAGTAATGGCTCCCAGTTTGCAATCATCTGTGAACTTGGTCAGCAAGAGTCCCTTTGTGTTGGCTTGAACATCAGAGAAGTAGATGCCAAACAGGAGAGGACCTAGGACCGATCCTGTGGGACACCACTTATAACTGATCGGTAGTCAGATTTGGAGACCGCTACTTTCACAGAATACATTCTAACAGTGAGCCAGTTGGCAACCCATCTTATGATATAGGGATGTATGCCTAGTTTAGTAAGTCTATCTATGATTCCTGAGTGAGGGATGGTGTCAAAGGCCTTGGCAAGATCTAGGTAGGTTGTGTGATCTACCCTGCCCTCATCCACAGCCCTGGTGACAGACTCAAATAAGTCTATCAGGTTGAGCAAGCATGATCTACCTTTCACAAACCCAAACTGCATGGGGTCCAGAGTTTGGAGATTCCCTATGTCCTTATTTATAAGGTCTATGATGATGCGCTCCTTAGCCTTACATATAAGACTCATCAGGCTAATAGGGTGGTAGTTCCCAGGGTCTGTAGTCACTCCCCATTTGTGGAGTGGGATGACCGTAGCAGTGTGCCATTTGGTAGGAAAAAAGCCTGAAATGAGGCTGTGATTGAACAGGGTACTCAGGTGTGGTGCCAGTTCACTTTGTAATTCATGTAGAACACAACCAGGGATATTATCAGGTCCCATGGAAGCTGTATTCTTGGCTCTGGACAGTGCATTTTTTACCTGTGTAGCTGTGATAATAGGGACTTGGCATTTCTCAGGTATTGTGATATGCCCTTTAGGGGGTGAAAGGGGGGTAAAGTTTGCATTGAACCTGTCGGCCAATATGGTGGCAATATCAGTTGGTTCTGTATATGTATTGCCATTGTGCTGTAACTCACAGCAGATCTGAGTATTGCCATGTAGATTCTTGACATAACTATAGAATGCCATCTGGTTGTCTTTATCATATTTTTATTTGTGTATTTTCCTAACAGTTTTGTGGTTTCATTCTGGCCTGCATTTTAACATTGATGTGACTTTTAGAACATTTAATACAATTCTGTTCGTGGAATGCAATATTCTTGCTGTTCTTACTGAGCACGTTCACATATTATTTTTATGGTAGTAATTTTTTGACTGCAATGTTAAATATTTTATTGCATGATTGAGATATTTAATTATTTTATTGTTCACCCAATCATGTTTGTTTCTTGAGCTATTTAAATCTTGTCAGATAAATGAGTGTTTATTCTGATGAAGGCTCCTCTTGGAAGATGAAAGCACTAAATCTACATTTCAAAGTTTAATAAACTAGTGAAAAAAACACTATTTTGGTCTTTTGTGTGGCTGCCTGCCTGGACATTTTGGTTTTGGTTTTAAGTACAGTCTTTTGCCTGGCTACTACAGTTTGTGTTGGTTATTAGTATGCTTTTTAATGGCCCTTCAGCCATAAGCTTGGTATGAAACTACAAATCTGTTATCAGTCTGCATACCTACAGCCCCTCATGTTTGCATTTATTCATTTATTTATTTATTTGGTTAGTTAGTTAGTTACATATTTATTTATTAATTTGGCAGTCATTTACATACAGAACCTGCATAGTACATTTTCTTTGTACATACAGGTCCCACTGGCACTACTGGTTATTTAATAGATCAGCCTAGAATGCACCATGGACTCACATCAGTGTACATTGGCTGCATGAAACATAGCATTATTTAAGGGTAGCATTGGTACTTGTTCTATGCATTATTGTTATTACTGCTTCATTTAAAATATGTCTCTATATTCTCACTCTTTTGTACCATTTAGCTAGCATATCTGCAAACAGTTTTCTTTGACATTAAGAATACATGATGTATAACTAACCAACTAACTAACTAAATACATAAGTAAATAAATAAATAAACCAAATGCTTGTGTTAAGGTGCAAATATGTTCATAGGTAGATATTAGACTACTGATCTGTATGGATCCTAAGTAGCTTAGCTTTACATTTCCGTGGTAGTTTTTATCCCTTCTGTGTGTATGAGTATCCTAGAGGCAGGCAGAAGAGGTATATTTTTGGATATTTAATTGTTGCTCCTATCCATGAGGGGCATAGGTGCTAAACAAGGTGGGGGTGAATTTGTGGTTTCCTTTCCATTTCTCCAAACTTTTTTTTTTACTGTAAGAGAAGCATTTTGTGGAGTGGAAGATGGTTCCATAAAAGTGGCATCCTTTGTGATGAATAAGTATCCCTCCATCATGTCCTGTTTATATTGCAAAATTGCTTAAGATCCCTTAAGCAGGTGCCAGTGGACTTGTGAATGTGTCACAGGTCTGACAGTTCTGTTAAGGCTCTATACATGAATCATAAATTGCCTCTTAGGAGCTTAAAAGATACTCTTAAGAGGAAAAAAGCTTTGAGATGGTCTGCATAAGTTGCATGGTTTAGGCCTTTGATTTTTGTAGTGGTCTTTCAAGTTGTGACAAATATTTGGACATGTACATACCAAAGTGGACAATATATTCAATGACTTGCCAATTGAGAGCTGATTACAGTGGAATGACTGTATCTGTGGTCCTGGATGCCATACCCTTAGAAATTAGTTATACAATGAAAAAGGGATTACTTACAACAGTGGATACATGGTAGAGAAAGAACAGTACATTGTTGGCATTGGTTCCCAGATCTAGGACTATGAGATCAGATTTTATAAGGGTGGGGCAGTCATGCAGACTGAAGGATACTACTATATATTTCTTGGCATGTATCTTTAGTCCATGGTTCTGACACCAGCTATTTGTTTAGGAAAGACCCTCTTGGGGGATCTTGGTATCCTCTGGGGTATTCATGTTGGCACTGAATTCACAGTCATCTGTGACCTTAATCAGCCATAAACCCTTAGCATTTGCATTGACATCTGAGAAGTAAATGCCAAAGAGAAATGTCCCAAGGACTGGACACTGGGGCACACTGCTAGTGACAGTGTTTTTGGAGGAGATAGGGCCAACTACCATGATTTCCTGGTCTCTATTTTTGAAAAAAAATACTATCCAATGGGTAACACAAGGATTTACATTTAGATGGGTGAGTTTATCTGCAATACCTGAGTATGAGATGGTGCAGAGAATTTTTGTGAGATCAAGATAAGCAGTGTGTACTGATTTGCCCTCACCTATTACATTAGTAACTTTCTCAAAGAAGCCAACAAAGATGAGTAGGCAGGATCTGCCCTTGATGAATCTGAACTGACCTAGGTTGTGAGTTTTAAGCATTATGTATGTTTTTATTTATTAAGTCCATAATAATCCTTTCCATGGCCTTGCACATGACACTGTTTAGGCTTATGGATCTATAATGACCCAAGTCCATTGATACACTACACTTGCGTAAGTGGATAATTGTTGCTGTTCTTCATTCATCCAGTACAAAGCCTGTTTGGAGGTGGATAATGGATATCTGTGGTGGTGGTGGAGGGCCTGGTAAGTCCTGCTTCAGGCTAGCCAGTAGGTATCCAGGAATATTATGTGACCCCATAGAAGAAGTGTTCCTGGGTTTGGATAGCGCCTTCAGGACTTATTGTTGGAGATTTGAGTAGGTTTGTAGATAGAGATCTGTGATCTAAGACTATAGGAAGGGAGATAATGATGAAATGTCAGCTAAATTTACCCACTATTAGATTGGCTATGTCTCCAGGGTTTGAATATGTGATATCAGCCACTATTAGCACTTCACAATGCTGTGCATTGTTTCTGAGGTTTCTAACATAGTTAAAGAAGGCTTTGTGGTTATCCATTGCCTAGGTCTCTCTGTTTACCTCACATTTGGCTTTGGTTAATCTGATCAAGGTCCAGATTTCCTTGTTAAGTTTAGCAAGAGTGGGTTTGACATCCTGAGAGTTAAACATATTTTTCCATGGAATTAGTGTTTTTTATTTCTTTTATCATAGAACATGTTTGTATTCTATTACAGGAGTTTATTTTTAAATCTGTCATTGTATTTAGTCCAGTAGGGGCAGATGCATCTATGCAGCTAATCAAATGTGCATGTAATTTGGTACAAAATGACTCTGCATAGGCATTGGTTCATCAGTTTGGAAAGGAATTTTGAATTTAGTTAGGTCATCACTCAGATTTATCAGATTAGCCTTAGCATAATCTCCAAATACTGAAGTTTTGCCGGATGCTTCTGGCTTCAGTCATATGGTGAATATGAGTAATTTGTGATCCAATTTGACCCAGGAGGAAGTTGCGTTTGGTAGGAAGAAAAACTGCCCCATATTTGTAAGGACTAGGTCCAGGCTTTTATCATTGCTTCTAGGGGTGTGAAATAATTCCTCCAGAGAATTTGTATTAATGAAGTCCGTAAATTTCTAAGCATATATGTGTGAGGATATATAAGTTTCCCAGTTGATGGTGGAGTAGTTGAAGTCGCTCAGGATAATGTTCTTTGGTTAATGTACAGTGATCCTGTCCTAGTTAGGTAGGAAGCATGGTGTGAGGGGGACATAGAGGGGGTCCTATAGTCAGCTAAGATTTGATAAGGAGTTGTGTTCATTGTGAGCTGGACATGGAGGAGCTCTAGGTAATTATCTTATCTAACTGGTCTGAAGTGAAGTGCATTTCCATGAATATGGAGACACCATCACATTTAGTATCTTCATCTAGTGCAGTGGGTATGGAAATCGTACACTGAAGTGATGTTCTAATTTGTCTTGAAACAGGACTCTGGAAGTAAACATGTACCAATGTTTTCCAGGGTAAGAATTGCTTGTGACTATACAAATATCAATGTTTTCCAGGGTAAGAATTGTTTTTTGGGAGTAGAGTTTTTTTTTTTTTTTTTTTGTTAAGGCTCCTTCTGTTGGTGGCAATAGACTTATTTTATCTGGATATTATTTTGTTATATTAGAAGCTTTAGAAGACTGACTTTGCCAAAAAAGGCACTATGAGAATAGACAAACATTTAGTGACTATGTAAAAGGTGTGAGAGGAAAGGTGTAGGCCATTGCTGGCAAAGTAATTTTGACTGTCTACTATCACTTTCCAGGCAGATATATCTTGTAGTTCTTTTAAATGGCATCAGAAGTTAAGTCAGTTGTTAAAGTTAATAATCTTTTTTCGTATTTCAGTATCATTCTTGGTGATGGTAAAATGCTGCTCAAGGGTAGGATCATACCTGCCTTGGACACATTCTGAGAACTCCATCTTGCTTCTTCTCATATCATCCATGGATGTATGTCTCAGGTCAAGTTGACTAACAGTTTGGGCACATAGAAGGTTCCTTGAGGCTTTGCTAGCTGGCAGACTGTTGGATCCTTTGCAGGATAGAATCCATATAGTTTAGGCTACTGCAGTAGTAATCATTCAAACATCTACTGTTATGGCAAGTTTACTTACACAACTATACTTTTTGTTTGTTGACTGTTTCTGACTTCTTTAAATCAATGTGTTGTTTCATCATGCATACTAGTTAATAATTTGTTGTGATTCATTTTGTTATTTCTAGATGGTTCTACTGTTGGGTGAATTTCATTATTGGACTTGTCCTATATCATTCACCTCCACTGCTTTATACATTTCCAAATTATGAAAATTATTTATTTTATTCAAATGTGTTAGCCAGGTTATTGAAATGATCATAAATGATCGATTTCAGTTTCAGATCGGTAAACTATAAAAGTTTGACTTTGACGATTACCGAAATGTATTGCAAGAGGTTAAGTATATATAATTATACAACTATTATTGTTAAATCGGTATACAATGAAAAATCAAAAAAGGAAAAAGTGTGTGTGTGTGTGTGTGTGTGTGTGTGTGTGTGTGTGTGTGTGTGTGTGTGTGTTTCAGTGAGAGAAAATGACAGTGTGAGACAGAGGGAGACAGAATCAGTAAATTTCCACTGCAACAGGTAGCATATCAGCCTTCATTTTCTAAACAATAAGTATGAAACTCTAATATCTGGCACTGTTGATTCAGTTTAATCTTTACTGATTTACCAGTACTGAGTTTAATCGTTATTGGTTTACCAGCAAATCAAACATTCTATCAAGTGACTGAATAGAACTGTGCAGCAAAATCAGGGACAGTTATGGGAAGGGGGGGGGTTACAATGTCTTGCATGCTACTTTTTTTTTTTTAATTAATTTAATCATAGTGACATATTTAAGGTGTATTCACTCAAGAAAGTTGCTGTAGCTGTTGGGCACTTGTTTGTGTATGTGTGTATGTACGTTTGTATGTCTCTGTGTGTTTCTATGTATATGTGTGGAGTCTGTCTGTGCTTCTAAATGTGTGTGTATCTAGACATTAAATATTTATAGAAGTATTTTGGATGTAAAATACCGCCTCCAACAACAGTTACATATACTGCAACAAATTTGAAACATTAGAATTATTTTATATCAAAAACATGGAAAAACATGTATATAGTAATTAAAAAATACAAAACAATTTAACAGATAGATTTTCTCTAAGTACAACAATGCCCTCCATTGTGTGTGTTACCTGGAGGGTATTATTTCTTGCTAAACCTACTATATGCAGTTTATATTGTTATAGAGACAGGGGAGTAGATTTATAACTCATGCATCGCATTGGATTGTTGCATGCAGTTACATGCAAATTAATATATCTTCTAACAGATGGTTACATAGATGGCTGAGATTGTTTACATTACATTACATTATTTGTATTAACACTAAGCACACTTAAATACCCTAGATAAATACTTCATTAACTTTCTGAATACATAATTTATACATTACGTTATCTGTCTTATGCTACGTGTAGGTATTAAACCTAGACTAAGGTTGTATTTTGGCCATCAAAGGTCATAAATATTGGCATAACTGGCCTAAGGCTTAGGCAGACCTGTGAGTTTCTAGCTTTTCAGACTACTAACTGTAGTATGTGATTAGTGTTATAAAGCCTAGTTACCAGAAATAAAGGAAGAACAAAGGAATTGACAGGTACTAATGGTCATCTGAAAGAAGGGGGGCAGGGCAACTGATAATCATTTCATTCCATGCTTGTTAGCTATGGATTCCTTTAAATAGGTGTGGACCATAACAATGAAGAATTACATTGCTAGCTAGATATTTATGACTCAGCAAAGTGTTTTGCCAATGCCCAAATTAGATTTTGAGTGAAAAATAATAATTTTTTTCTCTGCATTTTGCTCATAGTGGAATTGTTTGATTCAAAAGAAAACTGTACTGTTTATTCACTTTTAGTTTGATTTCCAGTGTTTTTTTTTATTTTCTGGCATAACAAAATTATGTAATTTCTTACTATAATATGTGCCGTCACTGACCAGCTTTAATTATAATTTGAATAAAGATTTTACATAATGTTATCTGTAGCCTAGTTTTCTGGAAAACTTGATTTAGTGAGGCTTAAAACATTAATGTCATTATACGACAGATAAATGTTTAAATGTCTCAAATACTAAACTCCAGTGTTAGTGTGTAGGTTTTTTTTTTGTTTTTGTTTTTGTTTAGTTTTTGTTTTTCAGAGCTTTCGAAAACATACATTGCTTTGAGAGAAACAGGGTCACACTTTTCCAAGAGAAGAAAGGAAAAAAGAAGGGAAACTGTATTCAGTTGTTTAAGAATATTTACATAGTGAAAAAAAAATAGACTGTAATCACAAAGTGAAAATAGAATAACAGAGGCTGCTGTCACAAAGCAGGAAGAGAACACAGGCTGCATTTTGTACACCATGAACAACATAGCTACAGCCCGATTGGACTAACCCGGTTAACAAATGTAAAAATAAATAAAAAAAATATTTTAGGTTTTATCCAGATCTCTTGCAATAAGACGCTGAGAGGTATGACCATGTCTAAATAAAAGTAGGTTATTTTTTGAATATCAAAATAAAATGGCAATGTTACTCTGTTCATTGCTCCTTAGCTTGCCTGTTTTGTAGACCTTTTTCAGTTGGCAACAAGCTACCTTTTTTCTGAGCGAATCTTGTCTGGTGAACAGGTGTTACACTGATACTGTCTCTTTTGCCTAAACCACTTCCTCAGTTCACACTTGCATAGGCATGTTGGCAATAAATAGCTTATGTTTTCTTTTTCAATAACAAAGGCGCATAATAACTTAGACATTACTCAAACCCATTGTATAATCACTAGACATATCGTATAAAATGTCATTCAGTAAAGTAATGTTATTTAGGATGAAATTATACCAAAGTAATATGTACATATTAAACAAAACTCAAAATGTTACAGTATTTCTATATATGTTAACCTGGTTGATATGGTGCTCACAAGGCAACCATTTCACCCCATCCCAAGAGAAAAATAAAAAAAATTTCTATTATCATGCAAATTATTAAGCAGAAGTATAATTTGAACTGGCAGAAGGTTCAAGCACTGAAAAGCTGATTAGAAGACAGTCAGGTCTATGTCTTAATTCTGGCACCACAATGTAACATTTTTGCAGGGATAAAACACTGTATAATTAGCAGAATGGAATGGAGACTGAAAAAAAATATGCTATTGTATGTGTATTTTCTATTTTTAAAAACATCAATTGACTATTGAATTTGTTTCTTTTGAAAACTTTCTGAAGCTTCCAAACTATATTTCCAATACTGCTGTTTTAGTTTAGTTTTCTAGTCAGGTAGCTAAACAAAGTCACAAAACATTATTTTGTGTATCCATTTACTGGATCTTTAACAAGAAAAGATAAAATAAATTGCTGCTAATGACTCATGAAAAAAATTGTTATATAGGCAAGACATACAAAAAAGGATTTGACAAACTAGCATTCATACGTCTCAACTGTACAGATTTTTCCAGAATGTCCAGAATTTTGCCTCATATTTTCGGTCTATTCTTCATAAAGTTTGTGGTTTTCTGGCAAATCACTGAAGACTGAAGTCACTAAATAATGATATATATTTGATTTTCAGATTTCATATCCTTCATAAAAAGTATGCTAAAACAAATATTATTATAGCAACTGTCTAAGTTTATAAGAACAGTATTAAAATTTTGTCCCTATTTTTAGGTCGTTGTCCCCCCATGTCCCTCCATGAATATGTACTTTTCTAGAAATTACCTAATTAATTTTTCTTCTTCTCTCAATTAACATATCTGCCTGGTATCTTCCTAAACTGTGTACATATATTACTCTCTCTGCAGTTAGTACCTATGCTATTAAATGCATCTTTGTTGTACTATGACATGATTTTACTCTGATTTTTTTTTTTTTTTTTTTTTTTTTTTTAGGCATTGCTATATTCCTTGTAAATAACTTAATGCTAACCAAATTTCTCAAACATATTGTTACTGCATTCTCAAAATACTGTACTTTTGCCTTTTATATATTTGTATTGCATATTTCTCTCTGTTTTTGTACTAAGTATCTTCCAACTTGAATTGTTAGGTTTTTCTTATTTTTTTAATTACTTTCCTGGGGTTTTTCTCCTCAGGTCTCTGCTGAAAAAAGGCTCTCTGGGCCCAGTTGGACTAAACCAGTTAAAAAATGTAAAAATAAATAAAATAAATATTTTACGTTTTATCCAGATCTCTTGCAATAAGAAGTTGAAAGGTATGACCATGTCTAAATAAAAGCAAGTTATTTTTTGAATATCAAAATAAAATGGTAATGTTACTCTGTAAATGGAACTTACCAGAAAACAAATGTTCCACAGTTCATCACCCAGATACATTGTCTAACAGTAGACTATATATATATATATATATATATATATATATATATATTTATATATATATATATATATATATATATATATATTGTAATAAACATAATTAGGTGCATACATTAAATCAGAGGATGGCATTAGCTTTGCCTGCAAGTATCAATATTAAACGAATGCATCATTACATGAACACTATACAAAATAAAACATTTGAGAGAAAATCTAAAAAAATAATATATTGCAGAAGACTTACTTCTGAAATTGCTTCACAAAACCATAATTTTGCCCTAGCAGAACCAAATTCATCAACACATACAAGATTTGCTACTGGCAATCTAGCATAAACTCAGTAAGATGTGTAATCTATCTAACAGAGTAATCTAACAGAGTAAACTACATTCATTTTTTAAACTCAGATCATTAAATAGTTGCAACTACCCAAATCTCTATTGTAATTAGACTATCATCAGCTATGAAAAAATCATACAGTATCATCTTATACACAGAAACTCATCATGTCCAAGACCGATGCTAAACAATATTTGTCATAAATACATTAACTCTATTCAGTGAGGCATCTGAATATACTAGATAAAAAAACACCACTGTATTCCATGCTGAGAGGGAACTAATCCTATCAAAATTCAACATGAGAGCAACTATCAAAATGTTCATTTTCTAAACCCTATATATAGGTTCATAGGGGCATAGGATGATACTAGGCTATTGGCCCTCCCTTATGAGCCTAGCCAAGAATTTTGCCCATGTTCCCACAAAGTCACCACCTGTTTCTCCTGTCTATCAGGGACACAGGTGTGATCTCAGGGGTGTATTTTCTGTCTCCCATCCAGTCGTCCAGGTTCCTCTTAAAGAAGGCTAGAGAGGTACTATGCTTGACATGGAAGATGGAGTCTATTCCATAGATAAGGGAGTCTTTGGGACAGAAATATATCTCACCAACAAGTTCTATTAATGTCACAGATCAGATTGAGGTCTTGTGTGCGGGTTCCGTGAGTGGAGTTTGACTTACGGATATGCAGCAACTCCATCAAGGCTGGGTCTGAGTTGGCCTTGTATGTCAGACAAAGGTCACCTCTGAGCAGTCTGTATGAGACTGAGAAGAAGGACAGGGCTTTTAGCCTATCAATATAGGACAAATGTTTGAGACCCTGCATTTTCCTGGTCAGGAACATATGTGGTCTCTCCAGCTGTTGCATGTGCTTAGCAAGGCATATGCCGAAGGGGGCATTGTACTCAATAATCGGTCTGATAAAGGAAGAGTAGAGGGATGTTATGACCTCCTTATTCCTGGATGAAATACCCTTACTTGTGAGGTGAGCCATGTAGAAATCCTTCTGTACAATGGAGGCAACATGGTGGTCAAAAGTCAGGTTACTTTCAACCTGGGTGCCCAAGTCCCTCACAACTGATTGCATGCTTAGTACATTGTTATTAATGTGATAATTAGTGAGGACTCCATTTTCTGCAAAGGGGATAATGATGCATTTCTTGGCATTCAGTTTGAGGCCATGCTTCTGGCACCAGTCATTTGTTTAGGTAAGGCCCTCTTGGAGGATGTTCACATCACTAGGGTAGTTTAAGACAGCACCCAGCTTGAAGTCATCTGGAACCTTGGTCAGCCACTGACCACTGGTTTTGGCTTGCACCTCAGAAAAGTATATCCCAAACAGTAGAGGCCCCAAGACCAATTCTTGGGGTACACCGGTAATTATGAGTCTACAACTAGAGGTGCCTTCCCCTATTTTGAATAAGTGGGTTCTATCAGTGAGCCAGTTAGCGACCCATCTGGTAACATATAGGTCGATGCCTAGCATGGAGAGTTTATCTATTATGCCTGAGTAGGGAATACTATAATAGTATCATAGGATCATAGGATGTTACTCGGCTCTTAGCCCTTAGCCCCTTATAAGCCAAGCCAAGAGTTTAACCCATGTTTATACAAGTCAGCACCCAAAGCCCCTGTCCAGTAGGGACCCAGGTGGAATCCCAGAAGTGTATTTTCTGTTTCCCATCCAGTTATCCAGGTCATACTTATAAAGCAATAATAAGGTACTCTGCTTGATGTGGAGAGGGAGTTTATTCCACAGATGGCAGAGTCTCTGGGACACAAATCTGTCCTGCCAACAAGTCCTATTGATGTCACAGAGCAGGTTAAGGTCATGCTTATGGGTTTCTCAGGTGGAGCTTGACTGTGGATATGCAGCAGGCCCATCAAGGCAGGATCTGAGATTGCTTTGTATGCCAGGCAGTAGTCATCTCTGAGGAGTCTGCATGAAACTGAGTAGAGGGACAGGGCTTTTACCTATCTGTGTAGGGTCAGTGTTTGAGGCCCTGGATTCTCCTGATGAGGAACCTCTGTGGTCTCTCCAACTGCTGCATGTGCTTTGTGAGGTACATGCCGATGGGTGCATTGTACTCAATAATTGGCCTTATAATGGAAAAATACAGGGATGTTATGACTTCTTTGTCACTGGATGAGATACCCTTACTTATGAGGTGGGCCATGTAGAAAGCTTTCCATACAACAGAAGCTACATGGTGGTCAAAATTCAGGTTGCTATCAACCTGGGTGCCCAAATCCCTCACTGCTGATTGTGTACTTAGGACATTGTTATTAATGTGATAATATGTGGGGCCGTTAATCTCCCCAAAGGAAATGATGATGCATTATTTGGCATTCAGCTTGAGGCCATGTTTCTGTCACCAGTCATTTGTTTGGGTGATACCCTCTTGGAGGATGTCCACATCTCTTGGAGAATTGATGACTACACCTAGCTTGCAATCATTTGCAAACTTGGTCAGCCATAGCCCACTGGTTTTGGTCTGCACCTCAGAGAAATATATCCCGGATAACAGAGACCAATCCCTGGGGTACGCCACTCATTATAGGTCTACTGCTTGAGATGGCTTCCCTATTTTGATTAGGTGAGTTCTATCAGTGAGTCAGTTTGCTACCCATCTGGTAACATATGGATTGATACCTAGTTGAGAAAGTCTATCTACTATGCCCGAGTGGGGAATAGTGTCTAAGGCTTTGGCCAGGTCAAGGTAGGCAGTGTGCACCATCTTCCCCTCGTCCATGGCTTTGGTGACCATCTCAAAGAAGTTGACCAGATTTAACAGACATAACCTCCCCTTGACAAAGCCAAGCTGTGTGGAGTCAAGTGTTTGGAGGTTGGCAATGTCCCTGTTAATGAGGTCCATGATAATCCATTCCATGGCCTTGCAGGTCAGGCTAGTTAGGCTGATGGGTCTATAATTTCCTGGATCAGTGGATGCTCCACCTTTGTGTAAAGGGATGACAGTGGCTGTCCTCCACTCAGCTGGAATAGTCGGTACTCAGCTTTTGGTTGAATAGGGTGCCTAATGGTGTTGCAAGTTCATCCCTGAGTTCATGTAAAATGCAGCCTGGGATGTTATTGGGTCCCATGGAGGCTGTATTTTTTGCCTTTGAGAAGGCAGTGATGACCTGTTCTCTAGAGATAAGGGGTGGGGGGCAGGTACTGGGGATGTCCTGATTTACTGATGGGGGACTGAAGGGGGAAGTTTTCACTGAATCTGTCAGCCAGTAGATTAGCTATATCTACAGCATTTGAGTATGTGGTGTCCTTGACCACCAGTTCTGAACAGATCTGGGTGCTTTCTTTGAGATTGCAGACATATGTGAAAAAGGTCTTATGATTGTCTTTAGTAGATGTGGCCAATTTGGACTCAAAGTTGGCTTTAAGGGATTTCACTAGTGCTCTTATTTGCTTGTTCAGACTTAGGAGTGATAGCTTCCAACTGGGCACCTGCTCAGTCTTGGTCCTGGACAGCAATTTTGTCCTTTTGTTCCACAGTTTATTTATTGCAAATGTCTACTAGACAGGTTTACTCTTCCTTGCGGAAGATGATTTTGTCCTGTCAGGTGTTACTGATTCCATACATCTATATAAATGCTCATATGGTACTTTGGTGCAGATTTGGACATTGGTGCCAGTTCCTACAGTGGGGAGGTGGGGCTGTGAAGTGTTTTATACAATCCCTCAGGAGGCTGTAACCACCTTTGGAGAATTTTTTTTGTTTGACCCTAGGTAGAGGGGGGGGGGGGTCAGAGGAGATGGTGACTCTGAAAGTGGCCGCTTTATGGTCGGATCTTACCAGGGAGGATGATACCATAGGGGTGCTGTACTGGTTACTCATGTTAGTTAATACCAAGTCTAAGATACTATCACCTCTTGTGGGGGTATCAACTAGCTGCTCCAAGGTATTTGTATTGATAAAATCTAGGAATCTCTGGAAAATTGTGTTCTGGCATGAGTAGTTTTTCCAATTTATGATTGGGTAATTAAAGTCACCCAGGATCAGGGTAAAGGGTTGAATCTTGATAGATTTGAAGAGGTTCAGATAGGTGGAGTTGGCATCTTGAGTCAAATTTGGGGGCCTGTAGCTAGCTATAATTTGAATAAGGGTCTTGTCAATAGTTAACTGCACCTAGAGTGTCTCCTGTGTGTCATACTGTTTGACCAACCTGGAGGTGTGTGTGTCTTTAATATATATTGAAACTCAACCTCATTTGGCTTTGCTGCCCACATTTTGGGGTCTGAATGTATGATAGGATGAGTAACCAGGTCAGGCTGGGGTGCTCTCCGCAGCTTTGAATCAGGTTTCTGTGACTGCATAAATGTCAGCATCTTCCAGGGTTAAGAATGCTTGCAATGAGTGCAGTTTCATGTTTAGACTCCTAGCGTTTAGCAGTATGACCTTTAATTTGCATTTTGTTGAAATGTTTATGTTGGTAGTATCAACCTCATGACTTTTCCTAAAAAAAGGCACTATGGGGGAGGCAAGAACCTTTGCCAGAAGCCTGAAGCTCAAGTGATACAGATGCAGGCCATTTCTTGCAAAACATTGTGGTCTGTTGATCATATCTTCCCAGGCTGTCAGGCACTGGATCGCCCTGGAATGACACCAGAAACTAAGCCAATTGTTAAAGTCAATGATTTTCTGTTTGTACTGAGGTATGTCGAAGGCTTTGGCTAGGTCAAGGTAGATGGTATGCACTGTCTTCCCCTCGTCAATAACTTTGGTGACTTCTTTGAAGAAGTCGACCAAGTTTAACAGGCATGCTCTCCCTTTGACAAAACCAAATGGAGTGGGGACAAGTGTTTGGAGGTTGTCAATGTCCTTGTTTATAAGGTCCATGATAATGCATTCCATCATCTTGCAGATCAGACTAGTTAGGCTGATGGGCCTATAATTGCATGGATCAGTGGACGATCGACCTTTGTGTAGAGGGATCACAGTCTCTGTCCTCCATTCAGCTGGGACGAAGCAGGTGCTCAGGCTTTGGTTGAATAGCATGTCTAATGGAGCTGAGATCTCATGCCTGAGTTCATGTAGGATACAACCAGGGATGTTGTTGGGCCCCATAGAAACTGTATTATGTGCCTTTGAGAGGACATTAAACACCTTTACCTCTCTTCACACACACATAAACATTTGTCGATTAAGGTTGGAGTAAGGTAAGGAGTTACATGTAGTGGGGTCTATATCACATTGTCGAACCTTTAAAAGACCGAATGTCATATGGTCAACACCATATGATTGAACTTTTAAAAGTTTGAACGTTTTAACAGAGATCTCCGTACAGTGCGGAATAGGAAGATTTCCCTTTTCTATACTGTAGTGCGATCTCGGAGTTGGTATATTTAAAGAGTGGGGTGGGGTGTAGGGTGCAGGGGGCTTCCCCCCAGCTTAAACTGTTCAGGTAGGTTTTTTCTTTGGTTTATTTTTTTTTTTACGTTTTCGAACTTTTAAAAGTTCGATCATATGGTGTCGACCATATGACATTTGAACTTTTAAAAGTTCGATCATACGGTGTCGACCATTTGACATTCTAAATTTTAAAAGTTCGATCATATGGTGTCAACCATATGACATTTGAACTTTTAAAAGTTCGATTATGTAATATTGACGCCATGTAGTTGTGTTGTGTGTATGTATGTGTGCATTACAGGTGCCCAGATGTAGATACAGTGGTAGTTTTACAGGAAGGGTTTTTCCTGGGGTAAAGTATATGGTTAGGGTTAGTAGCAGGGATATGGCTATGTTTAGTGTCAGCATATATTACTTCGATGGAACAGGGTTGTGTTGTTACCTAAATGAATGTACAAATGCTCAACATGTTTTGGTCGATCTTTTGCATGTCCATCATTTACCATATCAACCATTCATGATATAAGAATATTTATGTATATACACACACACACACACACACACACACACACACACACACACATATATATATATATATATATATATATATATATATATATATATATATGCACACACATATATGAATCAAAGAGTAAAAAGGTCACACAGGCAAACCATTCAGTGTGTCTTCATTGTGTAATACCTTAAACCTCCAGTAGTGAAGGCACATGGGATATATGCAAATGACCACTTAAGTACATTCCATTGTTTCAGCTACATGGCTTCTGAATGCCCATGACATTTTACTTTTTACTTTTTACTATTTAAGTCATTGTGGGTACATTCAGGCCAATAAACCCAAACCCCACTGGCATACATACAATGATTTGGTAGTTTTCTGACCTCAACAGTGCAGCATAAGTGGATTTTGTGGCTATACTTTAAACCCAAAAGCCTTAACATTTGATCTCCATAAACATAAAGGTGACTGCAAAATTTCTTAAATAACATGGGCATCAGGCCTAGAACAATTATATCATTTTTGATGAAGAATTTTTTCAACAAATTAGGGGGGGTTGCTATGGGCGTGGACTGTGCCCAATACTTGCTAACCTGGTTTTGCTTAGCTGGGTAAACAAATGTGTTTTTAATAGCTCCTTTTTTCAAAAAGTTAAACTTTACCTGAGATACCTTGATGATATTTTTATGTTACGGGTTGGGATTGAGGATGAGATACACTTTTCATAGGTTCATAGGTTCAGAATTGTGTACTAGGTTAATGGCCCTGGGGCCTTTACAAACCTAACCATAGGATTACCCTGGCATAGTGCCACCTGACCTTAGTTCCCAGTGCCTCTATCGAGTAGAGCCACTGGAGTTATCCCCGGGGTGAATTTTCTGTTTCCCATCCACTCATCAAAATTTCTCTTGAAGAGGGTCAGCAAGGTGCTCTGCTTGACATGTATGGGAAGTCTGTTACATAGCATGGGCAGTCTCTGGGTTATGAACCTATCCCTCCAGCATGTTCTGTTAATTGTGGTAATGAGGTTGAGGTCTCTGGAGTGTGTGATATGGAGGGACTGGAATTTTTTTAGCTGTAGCATTTCTAACAGAGCTAGGTCAGACATTGCTTTGTAAGTGAAGCAGAGATCGCCTCTAAGTAGGCAATATGAGACAGAGAATAGTTGGAGTACTTTGAGTCTTTCCATATAGGACAAATGTTTAAGGCCAAGAATCCTCTTTGTGAGGTACTTTTGTGACCTCTCCAGTTGTTGCAGGTGTCTAGTGAGGTACATGCCAAATAGGGCATTGTACTCGATGATTGGCCTAATGAGGGAAGTGTAGAGGGAGACAATGACCTCTTTCTTCCTGGATGCAAAACCCTTAGTAATAAGATGTGCCATGTAGAAGGATTTTCTGACCACAGTGGCAATGTGGTGATCAAAAGAGAGGTTGCTGTCAATCTGTGTTCCCAGATCTCTTATAATGCCTTCTGTGTTCAATGGACTACCATCAATGTGGTTATTCATGGGAACTGGGTTTTTCCCAAAGGGGATGACAACACATTTTTTGAAATTGAGCTTAAGGCCATGGTTCTGACACCAGTCAGTCTCAGTGAGGCCATTCTGTAGGATGTCAACATCACTTGGGGAGTTAATAATAGCTACCAACTTGCAATCATCTGTGAACTTTTTCAGCCAGAGTCCCTTCATGTTGGCCTGGACTTCAGAGAATTAGATACCAAACAGGAGAGGACCCAGGACCGCACCCTGTGGGACTCCACTTGTGAATAGTCGGCAGCTTGACTTGGAGTCAGATACTTTCACACTGTGGGTTCTATCTGTGAGCCAATTTGCAACCCACCTAGTGATATAGGGGTTGATGCCAAGCTTAGTGAGTTTTTCTATGATGCCTGAGTGAGGAATGGTAACAAAAGCCTTGGCCAGATCAAGGTAGGCTGTATGAACCACCTTGCCTTCATCCGCAGCTCTGGTGACTGACTCAAAGAAGTTGACCAAGTTGAGCAGGCATGATCTATCCTTCACAAAACCGAACTGTTTGGGACCCAGAGTTTGGAGATTCCCTATATCCTTGTTTATTAGGTCCATAATGATGCATTCCATAGCTTTGCATATCAGACTCATCAGGCTAATAAGGTGATAGTTCCCAGGGTCTGTAGTCACTCCTCCTTTGCGAAGAGGGATGACTGTAGGAGTGCGCCGTTTGGTAGGGACAAAGACTGAGGTGAGGCTGTGATTGAACAGGGCTCACAGGTGAGGTGCCAGTTCACTCTGTAGTTCATGTAGAACACAACCAGGGATATTGTCAGGTCCCATAGAAGCTGTATTCTTGGCCTTGGACAGTGCTGTTTTAACATGTGCAGAAGTAATACTGGGTGTCTGGCAATCTACTGGTATTGTGATTGGTCCTTGGGGGGAGTAAAGTTGGCTCTGAATCTGTCAGCCAGTATACTGGCAATATCTGTTGGTTCAGTATAGGAGGTACCATTGTGCAGTAGCTCAGAGCAAATCTGGGTATTACTGTGGAGATTCTTTACATAACTATAGAAGGCCTTGTGGTTGTCTTTACTATCTGCTGCAATTCTGTTTTCATAGCTAGCTTTAGAGGATTTGATGAGGGATTGCAACTTTTTGTTGAGGCTAATAAGGGAGTTTTTCCAGTCTTGTGACTTCACCTTATTCCGTATCAATTTCTTCCTTCTGTTGTACAGTAGAATATTTAAATAACACCACAGATTTTTTACAATTTACTTACACTTGAAACAGAGAAAAGATTAATTACCTTGACACACTTATATCCCATAAAGTGTCAGGGTTTAAAGCTAATGTTTACAGGATAGCAATGTTCTGCCTTTCCTACTTACACTGTACTAGTTCTCACCCCTTTTCACAAAAAAAGAGTTTGGTGAAAGGACAATGTACCAGGATGGCCAGAATGACATCCCTTCAAGGTGAGGTGAAGGGAGAGCTGGATAAGTTAAAGCAAATGTTTTTGGTTAGAGGATACCCTAGCAACTTGGTAAGTTCCTTTTGTGAAGCAGATTTTGCAGATTGGGTAGGCGGTAAATATAAACCACTTTTAGACATTGGCCTAAAAGGTAAGTAGTCATCTCAAAATAAAAGGAAGTACGAGAAATCGTTGGTAGTAGAATACAGTAAATATTCTAAAGAACTTAAAGAAATTGTCAAGAAAGACTGCAACATTTTTAAAGTCAACCCAGTTCTTTATAATATTATTGGGTCTGAAGTCACTTTTATTTTTAAGACAGAAACTAATCTGAAAAATTCTTTTGAACATTGTGTGAGTTAATACCCCACACTACCACACAACAAGTGGAACTGACATGCTGTCAGCATTGAAAGCAATGCAGATTTATTCCCAAGAAACAAACTTTGGTGTTAGAGAATATCACAAAATCTAGGGTTTCTTTTCAGAGTTAACTGTGATACGCAAGGGGTGGTATACCTGGCTTGGGTTGTTCTGCAATTTATATAGGCAAAACTAAGTGCATGTTTAAGACAAATATTTATGAACATCTTTACAATGTTGTTGCTAAAAAAGAAAACAGTGCTCTATATAAACATCTCTTAGTCTGCCCTTCTTTTAAGAAGTTTCTTTTTGGCATATAGTGCAAAGCCCATGAGGTCGAGACTGGACAAATCTATTAGCTAAGTGTAGGTTAGTTTGGCAGGCGTAGATAAGATGCTACCATCCCACCAGGTTTAAATGAGTACACCTTCATCTCCCCCATTTTACAGATGAAGGCTAGTAAGCTCTAGAATTTTCAGTATTTCAGTAAAAGTTGGCAACACCTTAGTACTGTATCACCACAGACAAATGATAAAACGAAGTAAAATCTTTAATGAACAATCCACTGACAACTCAAAACAGGACAAGCGCTTTTGGCGTAATGCCTTCTTCAGATCCTGATTGTTGGGTCCTGAGTGCCTTAGTTTTAAAAAACTGACTTCCAATCAGTATATTCAATTTTGATCAAGTGATTCCTTTTAAAATCTGACAGGAAAGACCAATTAAAAATAAAAATCCAAGTTGTTGCATGGATCAGCAAATCCCAGATTGTTAAAAACACCATGCCTATTTTTTGACCAATAGAGTATTTACTCCATTACTTCCTACTCATTGCCATTAAATAAAAGTATAAGTGGTGGTCCCTGTTAGGAAATCAACAAAATCCTTTCTGACTTAACATTGATCGCATGGGATAATAGCCGTTTACCACAGTTATTCCTTAGTTTTTTTGAAGTCATTTGTTTTTCTGGGGGCATACTTGAGTGGTGTTTACATGATTTTCCCAAACACTTTAGTACTGTGCATTTTGTAAAAATGTTTTTATTCATTATGTATTCTGTTGTAATGTGGTTTTCAGATAATGGTTTATAGTCAAAGTTTATTTCACACTGGATTATGATTTGCAGTGTTTAGTCAATGACTATGTCAAATGAATACGCACTGTCACATTAAGAAAGCAATGGAAATATAACATGCACAAGTTTAGTTAAGTTGTAATTGACTAGTTAGTTTAGAGCAACTAGTATTATATAAGGTTGCATTTCAAAATGGCTTGTATTCTGATGAAGTCTCCAGAGTGAGGCAAAAGTGCTTAATTATTTTTTATTCTATCTTTATTAAATCTCTGTTTCAATCAACATTTGGACCCTCTTGCTGGCATTTCGTTTTTGTGCATTAATAGCATACATCATTGACAGAAGTAGGTTAAAAGTTAAAAAAAAAAGATAGCTCAGAGCACAAGTCCCAGGATAACAATGTGCCCAGGACCTGAAAAAAATGAAAGTGTAGAATCCTCAAGACACAGAAGCATTCCTGCAATGGGGCTAGGCCAGGCCTACCTGTTGTAGAAGGCAGTACTAGTACAAAAAAAATTACAAAAACTGATAGACCAAAAAAAAGAGCCATAAAGACGATAGAGTGGACTATTGAGGATAAGAAAGAAAATGCGTATTGTTACTATTATGCAAGAAATCCAGAATTTCCAGACAGAATATATACAAAAAGATTAAGAGAGAAATTACAGGAAAAAAATACTTGCACAAGAAAAACTGCCAGGAGCTTCAAATAAAAATTTGTGTTCATCGATACAACAGATTTATGAAAAAAACATATAGACGAAGAAACCTTGAGCCATTTGAAAAAAGAAGTGACTGAGGAAGTATGAAAATATAAAGAACAAATGCTAGAGATTTTTGAAAGCTATAAAAAATAAATATCGACATGGGAAAGAAAGAGAGCGCTGATATGATGCGATATTTATACAAAGGAGAAAGCCAGATTACTCTATACAAAAAAAAAAGCAGCCCCAAAAATATTCAAAGAGAAATTTAGGCAAAGTCATCCAGATATAGAAAATTTCACAATACAAAAAAATAAGATCAGAAAGAGGGAACGTACAACAGAAGATTAGTAAAGCAGATGTTAAAAAATAGAAGTAGAAGCTATAGAATACCTTCAGAGTAAAGGATTTAGTGTAGAAAGTCCAACACACATTATATCACAGCATGTTGGAACAAGTCCCCCAACTCAGGAGAAACAGGAGTAGCAGAAGACATCTGAAGAAGAAATATGGACATGGGAAAGAAAAAGATATTTAATATGCTGCAATATTTATGCAAATAAGAAAGCAAAAATAATCAATACAAAAATTGTAGCACTAAAGATATTTGAAGAAATATACAGGCAAGGGCATCCAGATATGGAAAATTTTACAATACAAAAAATATGAAAACAAAGAGGAAAAAGTGGAAAAGATGATCAGTAATGGAGAAGTTAAAGAAATAGAAATTATGGTTATGTAGTACCTGCAAAATGAAGGATTTAATGTAGAAAATCTAACTCTGATAACATCACAGCAGGATAGAGCAATGGATCCCCAAATAAAGGATAAACCAGTGGAGCAGGAAACATCTGATCATTTTCCTTATGAAGATACTTTGCAGTCTTCTCCAGGAAACCAGAACAAAATTTCAGCCGGAAATGGACAGCAAGAGAAAGAACAGGAAACTGTGGCAATTCCAACACAGTCAGTGCTGTGGAGTGATAGGAAAGTGAGTTTCCACATGAAAGAGCAATAAATGACATAGGATGAAATTGAAGAGAATGTGGCACAGGAAGATGCTCTGGGAATTTCTATAGAATGCCTGCAGGAAATGGAGAACAAAGAATGTGCCCTCAGTTTAGAAGAAAATGATCTAAGAGAAGAGTTGCTTGATTTAATATAGATGGACAGATGTATTAAGATCAATGAAACCCAAAAAGTTAGATGTTTGATCATGCAATACAGAAGTAAATAGGATATATTAATCTGCATCTAAATTAATAACAGATAAAGTCTTACCACAAAAACACAGGGCAGTAAGGGAAAGGAAGGGGAGAAATCAAACTATAAAGCAATTAAGACAAGAAGTATCACTATTAGAAGAGTATAGAAGAGGGAACAGATCAACAAAAATAGTCAGATAGGCGTGATAAAAGCAAACCAGGATCTAGTGTGCATTATCACAAATAATAAACTAAAAATATCAGCACAGGCAGAAAAACTTAGTAGATATGCAGACAAATATAAAGGAAAAGTACAAAATAAGCAATTTATTGATGACCCAAAAATGTTGTATGGAGAATTGTGAAATAAAGCAAAAGGAATTGAAACACCATAAAAAAAGAAGAAATGATACATTTTGTTGAAATATCCATGAATATCCTGTGGAACATAACAAAAAATCCAAATAGATAGAAGAAGTAAAAGAAAAAAATAAGAAGTTCATCTGTACAGGATATGAAATGGAATGAAGTAATGGCCAGAGATATGGAAACAAAGTTAACAAAAGCTCCTAACTGGAAAAGCCCAGGCCCAGATGCAGTACACATGAAAATTTAGCAATGAGTAAAAACTATTTATATACGCACTCCAAACCAACACCAGCCTGGTTAACAACAGGGAAAACAATACTCCTACTTAAGAGTGAACCTGTAAGCCATCCTGAAAACTATAGACTAATAACTTGCCTTCTGACGATGTATAAACTATACACTGGAATGATGCCGACAGAGTTTATAGTCATTTAGAAGAAAACTCAATCATGGCAATAGAACAAAAGGGTAACAAAAGAAATCCATAAGTAACAAAAGATCATTTGTTGTTTAATAAAGTCATAATAGAAAACAATAAAAAAGAGGAAGACTCTAAGTATGGCATGGATAGACTACAAAAAAGCATTTGACAGTATCCCACATTCATGGGTAAAATAGTAATCAAAAATGTATAAGATACACGCTACATCGATCGATTACATTACAGTGACCAGGAAAGAGTGGCAAACCACTTTGCAGCTTAGCCATGATAAAGGACAAATTATTATTCCAGGGATAAAAATTCAAAGGGGGATATTCCATGGTGACTCTCTGGAACCACTGCTCTTTTGTCTTGTCCTTAACCCACTAAGCTGTCTACTTAACAGATTAGATCATGGCTACAATTTACTCCCAGAAAAACAACAAAGTGCAAAGACTACTCATTTTATTTTTGTGATGATTTAAAACTGTATAGTTCATCAGATGAGGAACTGAAAGCACAACTGCTACTGGTCAAAACTTTTTCAGAATATATAAGAATGCCATTTGGCCTTGATAAATGTACAAAAGCAATCTTTAAAGCAGGAAAGCTGCAGCACCAATAAAACTTTACTTTAGGACAGGAATGTGGCATAAAAGAACTTGAGCATGAAGGAGTGCATGAATATTTGGGAACTGATGAAGAATCAACAATAAAACATGAACAAATGTGAATAAAACTTAATAAGGAATATTTTAGAAGACTAAAATTAATACTGAAAACAGTGCTGACATCTAGGAACAAAGTCCAAGCTGTAAATCAATTTGCTCTTCCTGTCCTAACTTACAGTTTTGGAGTGACTGACTGGCCCCAAAAGGTGTTGAATTGTTTGGACAGATAAACAAGAAGGATTCTTCATGCTTATTAAATGATTTATATAAATTAGTGTATACCAAGATTATACATTCCTCATTGTGAAGGAGGTATGGGCCTCCTCAAAATTGATTACATGTATGGATTTACAGTCATAGGACTGCAAACATATCTGCTGACTTCACAAGAACCAAACATAGTGAAACTTTTAAAACATGAGGAGAATAAGACTAAGATGACTTCCCTGCTTAGTTCAGCTGAAGCATATCAGTGTCAAGTGGGAATGGAAATCAAACCAGAAGTAGATAAAAATCAGGCAGCAAATGAATGCACCAAAAAACAAAAGAAAGAATATAAGGTAAAGGATCAGATGACAAGGCAAGAAATGTGAAAAATGCATAAATATATTTGCAAGTATAGAAAACTCTTGGAACAATCTCATGTTGATCAGGATAGAACACAGGAATAATTAAGGAGAGGTGAATTGAAACCAAAAGATGAAATGTTAATACTGACTGCCCAAGACAGTGGACTACATACAGGTTAGTTTACAATCTCCATTGAACATGTTAAAGAAATCTAGGTTTTGTAGAAAAGAATTTGGAAAAAGTCACATATCTTGTTGCTAGTTTTGATATACTAATGCCAGAAGGACTACATACCGTAAGGCATGATAATGTTGCAATATTGTTGCACTGAGGATTGTGTAAACATTATAATACTGAAGTAGTTGAAGAAAAAAAATGGAAACATAAGCCTCAATGCATTATAAAAAATGATGAAGTCTATATCACATGGGATCATTCATTACCAACAGTTCAAAAAATAGATGTGAGAAAACCAGATATAGTGGTCCATGAAAAGAAGACAAAAGTAACATTGATCATTGAAAAGTGACTACAGTGTCTTACATACTCAGAGACACATAGTCATAAAATACCAGAATTTGTAGGCAGAAATGAGGAAAGTGTGTTAGAAGAATGCCCAGACATTTCCAGTAGTAGTAGGAATAATGGGTCTTATAAAAAGAAATTACAGTCATACTTAAGCTATGTCAACAATACATGTAAGGTAGAAATGAGGAAAGATTCAAACTGGGCATTTCTAAACTTGGAGAAAAGATATGACAAGGTCCCAGGTAAACTTATTTCAGCACAGGGAACCCCATATGAATTGCAGAAGGAGTCACTATTGATCATAATGCAGGTGCTGCGAAAAGCACTTCTGGCTAAAATCAAAGATTGAACAATACTAATTTCACAAACTTTAATCATACTCTGACTTTAGAATGGAGGTCCATTCCTGTCATGGTATTAGATACCCAAAAGAGTTGGAGAATTTAATAAAGATTCTATAGGAATGAAAAGTGTACTAACTGGTTCACTGAGAGAGCAGCTGATGCATATGACAGACTACCAAACTACATTAAAGCAAGTACTAGTTTATATATTTTTTTAAGAACAGCCTGAACACTTAATATGGGAACAACTGTTTTGGTATATTGACAGGATAGAGGGCATTAATGCCTGTGCTTGAAATATTTGTATGTATATAAATATTTGTATGTTTGAGTCATTGGGTCCTTGTACATAGCTTGCACTAACTTTAAACCACTGCAACACTACTGAAATAATTTTCCTTGGGACCTTGTCATAGTCTTGCTCCAAGTTTAGAAATGCCCAGTTGGACTCTTTCCTCATTTCTACCTTCTTCTCAACTATTTGTCTCACTGCAAACATCGGGTTAGTTGTGCTGCAACCTGATCTGAATATGGACTGCTCATCTCCCAAATCCTCTACAAATTTGTTTATCAGTCCCCCTTTCCAGGACTTCAATGCAATGTGACAGGAGTTTGATACCTCTGTTCTGCCCACAGTTGTGAATGTCCCCTTTAATCTTGAACACTGGATTAGCATGCTTACTTTCTAGTCATCTGGAATATGCCTTTCTCTCCACACTGTTATGAGTTCCCTCAGGAGCCATTTATCTCCTTTCTCGCCCAGCATCTTTATAATATCTGCTGTGACTTCATCTGCGCCTGCTGCTTCCCTGACTTCATTTTCTTTAGTGCTGTTCTTACTTCTTGTAGGGTGAGCTCCTCCTCTTCCCTCACCATAGGTGGTGTCTGGGGCATTACATCTTCTGTGGGGTTTTCTTCATTGAAAAGCTGTTGGAAGTGCACATTACATCTGTCTTTAATGTTCTGTGGACTGGTGAGCAGGTTGTTGCTGGCATTCCCTACGAAAGATGTCTGACATTCTTCTTTATCTTTCTGTCTTTGACTTGCAACCTGATATAGCTTCTTTGTACCATCTACTGAGTCGCTTTCCAGAAGTTGATACACTAACTCTGTTGCCTTGTTTTTTGCAATTGCAAAACCCTTCTTTGCTTCTTTGTTAGCCATCTAGTATTCCTTCCTAGCCTGGTCCATCTTTTCTATTTCCCACTTTTTCCTGCACTCTTTTGATGACTTCCTGGACTTCTGCATTCCACCGCTTACTTTCATTATGTAACTTATTTCTATACCTGCCTCAGCCACATATCTGTTCTGTAGTCACCACACATGCTGTTTTGTGGAGCTGCTATTGTTTTTCAATCCATCCTATTTCCTCTTCTTTTTCTTCTTGAGGTTATAGAGCTCTGAGTAATTCCTTGAGCTGTTGTGCTTTCTCTCCAGTCAACTCCCAGGTCTTCAGACTGGTCTCGGTTGGCCTTAGAGTCTTCTCTGACCACTTCTTACAGCTGATTGTGTCAACTAATTCTTTATACCGTGGACTGACTATTTCACTGAGGATGACTTTGCAACCATTGATTCTTCCCCAGTACCTTTTCCTTATTAGGGGAAAGTCTACCTGAGTTGCATGTTGGCAACTTTTATATATGATCTTGTGACTGTCTGTCTTTCCGGACCACGTGTTGGCTACTATTGAGTTATTTGCCATACAGAAGTCTAGAATGTCCTTCCCTTCTTTATCCCTGTTGCACCACCCATGTGGACCCAGGCAGTCCTCATATCCTGTTCTTTCTATGCCAATGTGTGCATTCAGGTCACCCATTATCAGCACCAGTTCATGTGTTCATGCAACTACTGTCTGAATGCACTTAATATCATAACTTAAGAGGTTACCTTGTGAGTGCTTCTGTCATTTTACACAGAACTAATAGGAGGAAGGGCACTGAGCAAAACTCTGATCTGTGATATATAACTTTAAGTATCCTGTTTTTGCTTACTTTTACTAGTTATCGCTTATAGATATTTATAGCACTTTTATTCTCTGCTGCATACTTTTTACTGTATTTTATAGCTATAAACTAGTCTGCATGGTTGTACTAAAATTTTCTGCCTCACAGGGCTTGATAAATAAGGTTTTTACTGTCACACCATTTGTAAATTTTGTCTAGCTAGTTTTTGTTCTGATTTCCTGCCATGGAGTGTATCATATAACTGGTTTGTTTGCAGTTAAAAGCATTCTCTAGAGTATCCTTGCTCCTTTATCTGTTTACAATTTTCATTTAAAGGCTCACTGCTGTCTTTCTGCTGTGATAAACATTTCTGTAATGTTTTCTGCCTAAGTAGTGTTAGGTAGTAGCTGGAGCATTGTCTATATTCAGGCTTGTCTTCTGGGTTTAGTTGGTTGTTTGCAGGGGCTGTGTGTCTGAGCACATGTTCAAGGCCAACTTAGTTTAGCAGAAACCATTTTGCATTTCAGTGAGAGTGTAATGTTTATGGTCATTGGCTGGACTACGGCTTGGAGTAAGCACCTCATTGGTTCTTCTGAGCTTTTTTAATGTTGTTTCCAGGTTCAACTTTTTGTTACTTAAGAGGCTACCTTGTGAGCATTTCTGCCATTTTACACAGAGCTAATCAGAGGAAGGGCACTGAGCAAAACTCTGATCTATGATACATAACTTTACGTATCCTGTTTTTTGCCTGTTTTTACTAGTTATTGCTTACAGATATTTATATCACTTTTATTGTCTGCTGCATACATTTTACTGTATTTTATAGCTATAAACTAATCTGCATGGTTGTACTAAAATTTTCTGCCTCACAGGGCCAGATAAATAAGGTTTTTACTGTCACACTGTTTGTAAATCTTTTCTAACTAGTTTTTGTTCTGATGTCCTGCCAAGGAGTGTATCATATAAATGTTTTAGTTTCCCACCCTCCCTCCTTATTGTTATCCTGTTCTTATACTTGGTGTCTTTGCAGTTGCCCACCCCTACTGTAAATTTGATCTGGGACACCCCTCCCAGTCTAGTGTCATTAGTTCATTCTACCTAATACAGAGAGAACATTTGTAAAGACCAGCCCACTTAGTTTCTTAACCTTGAATTATCTTCTGCTCCTCCTTCCTCCCTTTCCACTTTACCAAAAAAAAACTTTGCTACAATCTCCCTGTGTTCTGACTGAGTGTGCTTCTCAGCTGATAAGTATATTTTTGGCACTTTTTAACTGTTCAGAGTTGAATAAAACAATAATGGAATTCAGTTCAGAATACATTTTGAATAAACTGCATTTATTTAAACTGTATTTGCTTTAATACTGCTACAAATTCAAGTGTGCTAGCTTGCACTGCATTTGAATTGTTTTAGTGCTGTTTTAGATGATTTTCTGTAAAAAGAAAAATCTAAATTTTAACCTTGTTTCCTGCTTTTCCTGTAACTAGTCTAGTCCAGATACAGATTTGCTGTATCTAGGACTGTTTGTAAGCTTCTGAGCCCCCCAAGCCTTTCTGTGTTGGAAGAAAACATTCTAGCTTATCAATGGGAGTGGTAAGCACTAGGTAGCCTACCTACCACAAGAAGAGTGGTTTCTGGCCCAGAAATTGTAGTAAATTGGCTGTTTGGGTAGTTTTTTCATCTCTTTAAACTTTCTGGTTTAAAAGCCTGCATTTGCGCTTTCCCCCCTTTCCTGTAACTAGTCTAGTCCAGATACAGATTTGCTGTATCCAGGCCTGTATGTAAGTTTCTGAGCCCACCAAGCCTTTCTGTATTGGAGGGAAGCCTTCTAGCTTATCAGTGGGAGTAGTAAGCACTAGGTACCCTATCTACCACAAGAGGAGTCGTTTCTGGCCTAGAAATTGTAGGTTATTGGCCATTTGGGCAGTTTTTCCATCTCTTTCAACTTTCTGGTTTAAAAGCCCATGTTTGTGCTTGTTTCCCACTTTTCCTGTAACTAATCTATTCCAGATACCAATTTGGTGTATCCAGGACTGTTTGTAAGCTTCTGAGCTGTGTCAAAGTCCACTCTTCAATTTTTCCCTTAGCTCTAGTAGTTCTCTTCTCTCCTGCATATTTACTAGCTTATTAATCTAGCACTTTACCAAATTTCTTGTAGCAATTATTGTAGCACACAAAAGTGCTACCAGCATTAAACGTTCTACAAGGAAACAACTCCAGTACTTATTATTAATGTCCACACCTCCTGGCATGTCTAAAGGTCAGTTCCATGTGCTTTCTCCTATTAACCTGGTGACCTTGAGCATCCTGAGGCAATGTAGCAACTGCCTCATGTGCACTGACAACCCTTTCTTCTTACCTCCCAACACTCAGACTTGCAAGATGTGCATTTATATATCCAAATTGGAAGCCATGCACTCTCCAGCCAAGACCGAAATAGCTGGTCAAGAGGAGAAGGTCAACACTTGCACCACACCACATGGAACACATAGCCCTCCAGAACACATATCAGCACTGCCTTACATAAAAACACAAACTGCACACCCACCTTCATGGATGCTCTCAATGAAAATCAATTCAAACAGCAGAGACCTCCAAGGCAGAAACTCACTTGACCACCACAACACAGCACTAATCACAAGACACATAACTCTCCTAAACAATGTGCCACTCAATCAAAGCCCCTAAGGCAAAACAGCATACCCAACACACTAGTCATAGGGGATTCATTAGTGAGGCACACTGATGTCCCACTCACTAGATTGAATAAGGAGAAAGTACCAGTCAGCTGCCTGTCAGGCGCTTGAATCTGCCACATAACACATGCACTTAGGTCCCTCAACAACAGGTAAAAATATGACTCTGTCATTGTACATGTGGGTGTAAATGACCTGAGACGTACCTCCCTGGACTACATGAAAAGAGACATGGAGGAGCTCTCGGATTATGTAGCCCAGGCGGGTATGAACCTAGCCCTGAACAGCATCCTACCATCACCCAGAATGATTCCACAGTACAAGCAGAAAATGATTGATTTCAACAATTGGCTAAGTTTCTGGTGTCATTCTAAGGGAATCCAGTATCTGTCTGCCTGGGATAACATGATTGACAGACCTCGATGCTTTGCCTGAGATGGCCTGCATCTGTCACCCCTGGGCTTCTGGATACTGGAAAAGGTGCTTGCCACCCCTATAGTGCCTTTTTTAGGCGGTGTTCCAAAGACCAAATTACCACCATAACAGGTACAAACAAATGCAATCTGGGGGTCATGCTGCTCAATGCCAGAAGTCTAAATCTCAAAATGCACTTGCTCGAAGCACTCCTTAAAATGGAGAACATCAATATTTGTGCTGTAACAGAGACCTGGTATAAGGCATCAGAAAGCACCCCTGCACTACCAGGCTATAACTCATTCCACACCTTTTGTCCCCAGAACTTGGATCGAAGCTCCAAAGGCGGTGTTGTTTCCATATTCATAAAGGATGTGCACACCTCCAGACTGGTATCTGAGATACTTCAGGTGCAGCTAACATTGAGTAAGACAGTGATTCAGGTCGTAGCCTGCTATAGATCCGCAACCATGTCCCAAGTCTTACACTCCATGTTACTAAGCACCTTGGAGTCCAACCTAACACTCTCATACTGGACGACTTCAACTACCCCTCCATTAACTGGGAAAACTACTAATGTATCAATACACTTGCCCAACGTTTCCTGGAATTCATTAATTCCAGTGCTCTGGACCAGCTCATTCTTACCCCCACTAGAGGTAGCAAAATCCTTGACATGGTCATTACTAACATGGGTGACCGTAGCTCTACACCAATAGTCACTCTTCCCTGGTTAGATCCAACCACAATCTAATCACCTTGGAAATCCACCCCCCCCCCCCCCCCCAGAAAGGTAGCCACCATGACATACTTCTCCAAAGCTAATTTTGGGCTCCTAAAAACAGAGGTGGCTAACTTTACTGCACCGAAGCAAATGGAGATCAGTTGCATGACCACCGAATCATACACCAATGCACTGTACAAACACATACACAAATGCATGGATCTTGCCATACCCAATAGAACTAGGATGCTCTCTTGCAAAAAAAGGAAGCCAATCTGATGGTCCTCTCCCATAAACAAACTCTACAACAGAAGGAGGAAACTAATGCGGAATAAGCTGAAGTACCAAGACTAGAAAAACTCCCTTATTTATTTTATTTTATTTTACATTTGTTGACCGGGCTAGTCTAGCTGGAGAAATTTCCATTTTGAGTAGAGGCCCGGGGAGAAAAGCTCCACAGAATAAGATACATTCAGAAAAAACAAAAATTTTCATACAAAAATGTAATAACAATAATCATTATAAAAAAATATTAGAGTTAGTAATAGAGTTTGCAAGCAAAAAAAAATAAAATAAAAGATAGTAAACTCTTCAATGTAAATAAAAACTACTACAAGAGTTAGGTACTATAACACTCAATACAGTCGAACTCACAGTTAACCAGTTGAAAACACTAATTGGATTAAAATAGACAAAGGAGTGAAGGTATGGAGAATAAAGTGAAAAAGAGAGTAAGGGAAAAAGATAGGAATAGAAAGTGGAGAAAATAAAAGAGCAAGTAATGCAGAATAACAGGTAGAGAAGTAGTGGAAGGAGAAAAGAAAGATAAATAGTACGAAGAGTAAAAAGGAGAAGAGAGATGGTTTTATTTAGGTAGTAGTAGTGAAAAACTAATCAGGTTTAGTACAGGAACAAAGCCAGTGATTTTGGAAATGCACTTTAATATTTTGTTTGAAAAGAGGCAATTAAGTTATCTTTGTTATGCTAGTGGGTAACAAATTCCATTTTGTCCCTAGAGCATTGGTAAATAGAGAGTCACCAGCATTATTATTTGATTTTATTGAACTTGTCAAAAGTTTACTAGAAGAGCGGAGAGAGTTGAGATTTTTATAGGGGATTATGAGTTGTGAGAGTATGGGGGTATTTTTAGGTTGGTATAGTATTTTATGGGCAATACAGAGTTGATGGATTAAAAGATAGTTCTGAAACTCTGGCCAGCCTAGAAGTTTTAAGTTAAGACAGTGATGAGTTTTATAGGGATTACCAGTAGCAAAGTGGGCAATGTTATTATAGCACGTTGTCAGTTTGTTAAGGCTGTTTTTTTTGAGGTTAGTGAAGATAGGCGCAGCATATAGAAGAGTTGAAATAAGATGAGAGTGAGCAATCCTTGTTCTAGTAGATGGTGTAAGAAATGGTCTAATTCTATATAAGGATCCTATCTTTCTGTTAACTAGTTTTATGGAGTTGTTAATGTGTAGGTCGAATGAGAGATTATAGTCAATTGTAATACCTAACAATTTAGTTGATGTGTCGGGTAAGATAACAGTAGTGCTGTTTGAAGAGATGGAGAAATGTAAGGGGGAGGTTCTAGATGTGGGAGTAAAAAGAAGAAGTTTGTTTTTTTTGGCATTTAGTAAGAGGAAACGACTACAGAACCATGTTTCTACTGTACTGAACACTTTTTGGGTGAGAGAGATAAGTTCTGGGGTAGACGGAGCTGAGCAGATGAGTGTAGAGTCGTCCGCGTATTGAATGCAGGTTGCTCGAGGAATTATTGTTTGAAGATCATTAATGAAGAGGGAGAAGAGAAGTGGGCCAAGGATAGAGCCTTGAGGAATGCCAATGGAAACAGGTAAGAGAGAAGAGATGTGGTTATCCCAGAGAACAGCTTGTTTTCTGTTTGTGAGGTAAGATTTAAACCATTTAATGGCTGGGGCATCAAACAAGATGGATTCAAGAGTATTAAGTAATAAGGGGTGGTTTACCATATCGAATGCTTTGGAGAGGTCAATGAAGAGGGCAGAAGAGAGTAAGTTGTTGTTTCGGTTCTGGTTAATAGTATCTACAAAGGAAAGCAGGGCAGTGGTAGTACTGTGATGTGGTCTAAAGCTATGTTGGCAGTTTGCTATTATGTTATGCTTTGATAGATATTGTACAAGTTGAAGGTGGATACACTTTTCCATAATCTTGGACAAAGGTGAGAGGAGAGCAATAGGTCTATAGTTGGAGTAGTCAGTTGAGTTTCCACCTTTGTGAATATGAGAGACCTTCCAAACTTCAGGGATGATTCCTTCTTTAATTGTCCTATTTATGAGAATAGATATAGGATATGCAATAACCTTAGCAGCCTTTTGAAGAAAAAGAGAAGGAGCTTATCAGCAGAGGGGGTGCATGGTTTTAGTTTGAGAAGAAGTCTGTGAATGTATGATGTAGAGATAGGTTGTAGTGAAAAGTTAAAGGAGGAATTTGTTAGGTTACTTAGTGGGCAGAAGTTGTTGGCATTAAGTTGTTTAGCTAGTGCTTGAATAGTTTCTGTGAAGAAAGAGTTAAGAGCATCTGCAGTCTGTTGTAGGGTATCAGGGTCTGCATTTAGTGGGGAAGGTGTTTTGGAAGTTCCTGGGGAGAGGAGTTTATTGATTGAGGACCAGAAAAGTTTAGAATTATTAAGATGGGTTTGTTGTAGTTCAATATAGAATTTCTTTTTGTCAGCTATAACTGCTTTTTTAGTTAGATTTCTATGCTGTCGGAAGAATAGGAGATCTGTATTATTTCTGTGGGATCTCCAACTAGCCCAGACTTTATTCCTAGTGAGAATAAGCTGTTTGGTTTCATGGGAGAGCCACGGGGCTGTATTGGATTTCATTCTAATAGTACGTTCTGGTGCATGTATGTCAAGAATGGATAAAAATATTTTGTTAAAATGTAGTACTGCATTTTCAAGAGGGAGTGTTTTTAAGGGGTTCCAGTTACATGCACTGAGTTCAGCTTGAAATAGGTCAGGATTAAAATGTTTGATGGTACGTATTTTTCTAGTAATGTGGGGATTTGGACAGTCATTTTTTTCTCTTGTTATAAAAGTTAAAGAGTGGTCACTAACATCGTCTGGCAAGGTTCCTACTTTGTAATCAGTTTTTAGTCTGTTTATAAGTATTCAGTCTAGAATGCTTTCTCTATTAGTATGTTTATTGAGCCTAGTAGTCAAGGTAATGGTTTGGGTGAAACCATGAAGGTTAATATGAGATGAAGGATTTTCTGCATTAATGCTATTCCAGTCTACGTTCAGGTCGCCTAGTATGATGGTTTCCTGTGGATAAGTAGCTGATATCCAACTAAGATAATCTTCAAGTATTGGTATATTGTTACCAGGAGGCAGGTACATACAGATGATATATATGGATTTTTTGGAATTTAATTGGAGTTTGATAATGATGGCTTCTATTTTGCTATCTTGAGTTGGTAAGGCTGGAAGGGTAGTGATATTCAGATGTTTTTTTAAAAAGAATAGCAACACCACCACCTTTTCTTTTGGGATGGTCGAGTCTTACTATGTTATAGCCTTGGGGAGTAATCTCAGTGTCTTTAGTGCTAGGTTTTAGCCAGGTCTCTGAGAGGCACAGAATATCAAATGAGTGTGTGTGAAGGAGGGCATGTAGGTATGGTACTTTGTTGTTTAAGCTTTGGGTATTAAGATGCCCAATTAAGAAGCTATTATTGGTTTTAGGCATAGATACTGGGGGGGAAGAGAGAGAAGGGCCAGGGTTAGGGTGGATATCACCATCTTGAAGGGTAGGATTACTACATTTGATTACCAGGTAGAGCCTTTGTAAGGTTAGAATTTTATTTTTGTTATAAGTTGTTATGACATAGTTGAAATGTCTAAGTCTGTGGAATTTAGGAAGTTGATAATTGGGGGTAGAAGAAATAAAAGGATAAGAAATAAGTGGAATGATAAATGCTGAGGTGTGTTTATGTGGAAGGAGGGATTGAGCATCAAGTGATTTCTCGTAAGAGGATAGTAGATAGACTGAGCATAGGGTGGAGAGTAGCAGGAATGAGAGTAAATGCTGGCTTGGCAGGTAGGGAGCCTCAACAGTGTTGATATCCCTCATCAAATCCTCTAAAGTTAGGTATGAAAACAGAATTGCAGCAGATAGTAAAGAAAACCACAGGGCTTTCTCTAGTTATGTAAATAATCTCCATGTCAATACCCAGATTTGCTCAGAGCTAATGCACAATGATACCTCCTACACCGAGCCAACAGATATTGCCAATATACTGGCCGACAGATTCAGTGCCAACTTTACCCCTCCCCCCAATGGGACCAGTCACAATACCAGTAGATTCCCAGGCACTCAGTATTACTGCTGCACAGGTTAAAACAGCACTGTCCAAGGCCAAGAATACAGCTTTATGGGACCTGACAATATCCGTGCCTGTGTTCTACAAGAACTACAGAGTGAACTGGCAACTCACCTGTGTGCCCTGTTCAATCACAGCCTCACCTCAGGTTTTGCCTCTATTAAATGGCACACTGCTACAGTCATCCCTCTCCACAAAGGAGGAGTGACTACAGACCCTGAGAGCTATCTCCCCATTAGCCTGATGAGTCTGATATGCAAAGCTACAGAAAGCATCATCATGGACCTAATAAACAAGGATATGGGGAATCTCCAAACTCTGGATCCCACACAGTTTGGTTTTGTGAAGGGTAGATCATGCCTGCTCAACTTGGTTAACTTCTTTGAGTCAGTCACCAGAGGTGTGGATGAAGGCAAGGTGGTTCATGCAGCCTACCTTGATCTGACAAGGCCTTTGATACCATTCACCACTCAGGAATCATAGAAAAACTCACTAAGCTAGGCATCAACCCCTATATCACTAGGTGGGTTGCAAACTGGTTCACAGGTAGAACCCACAGTGTGAAGGTAACTGACTCCAAGTCAGACAGCCAACCAGTCACAAGTGGAGTCCCACAGGGTTTAGTCTTGGGTCCTCTCCTGTTTGGTATCTACTTCTCTGAAGTCCAGGCCAACACGAGCGAACTCTGGCTGACAAAGTTCGCAGATGATTGCAAGTTGGCAGCTATTATTAACTTCTCAACTGATGTTGACATCCTACAGAAAGGTCTCACTTAGACCAAAAACTGGTGTCAGAACCATGGCCTTAAGCTCAATGTCAAAAAAAATGTGTCGTCATCCCTTTTGGGAAAAACCCAGTTCCCATCAACTACATCAACGGTAGTCCACTGAACACAGAAGGCGTTATACGAGATCTGCCCACCACATTGCCACTGTCATCAGAAAGTCCTTCTATGTGGCGTATATCATTACTAATGGTTTTTCATCCAGGAAGAAAGAGGTCATTGTCTCCCTCTACTTTTCCCTCATTAGGCCAATCATTGAGTACAATGCCCCATTTGGCATGTACCTCACTAAACACCTGCAACAACTGGAGAGGCCACAAAAGTACCTCACAAAGACAATCTTTGGCCTTAAACATTTGTCCTATATGGACAGACTAAAAAAACTCCAGCTATTCTCTGTCTCATATTGCCTACTTAGAGGCGATCTCTGCTTGACTTACAAAGCCATGTCTGACCCACCTCTGTTAGAAATGCTACATCTGAAGAAATCCCAATCCCTCCACACCACATGCTCAGGAGACCTCAACCTCATTACCACAATCAACAGAACATGCTGGAGGGACAGGTTCATAACCCATAGACTGCCCATGCTATGGAATAGACTTCCCATACATGTCAAGCAGAGTACTTCACTGGCCCTCTTCAAGAGAAATCTTGATGAGTGGGCAGGAAATAGAAAATTCACCCCATCACTCCAGTGGCTCTACTCGACAGAGGCACTGGGAACTAAGGTCGGGTGGCACAATGCCAGGGTAATCCTATGGGCTAGGCTTGTAAGGGCTCCAGGGTCATTAGCCTAGCACACACCTATAAACCTATGAAACTATGAACCCCTGCTGGGGGGCTTATTCTGAGATTATGATTACTGCCCTATCATTAGGCTAACTTTTTTATTGAAACTATCAAAGGGAGCTGCATAAGAGTTCTGATGTTAGTGTACTCTAACCACTTCCTCATTCATTGCAGCATGATGCCACAATGCACAAGCATCAGATATTCTACCTGCAGCCACAAATGATCACAGGTTCAAGAGGAAATCAAAATAATGTGAGTAGTGACCATAAATGTAACATTCTAATAATCCTCTTGAGGGAGTTAAAGGTAGTTTAACTGTCAATACTTAATGTAAATAGCTCAGACTGTCAGGAAATGTTAAAAAATATTTTTCAGTTATTTTCTATCTGTTACTCTTTCTAATATTTTAAAACTGCTCAGTACTAAGGAATGTAGTCATATTTATCTACCACTAATGGAAATCTACAGTTGATTGTGTTATAATCCATATAACAAATCATTGTTAAACTGTTAAACTTGATACTTAGAATGAATATAAGTAATAAATCAATACTATTTTGTCTATGAGTATTATAAAAGGATTAAACCAAAAGAGAAGAAAAGATAAGAATATTAATTACCATGTTTATGAGTATTAAATATACTTACATATACTTAAACAATATATTGATTTCTTCTTTTTTTAAACTAAATTATATAAATAGATTTTCAAGAATGTAATAATTAAAATGCTCTGCTTGCAGAATAAGTTATCAGGTATTTCAAATGATGGATGAATTTTATTTAATACATCCCTTATTTCCATATATGATTACCTGCGAAAAAGATTTATTAAGTCATGCATTTTTATTCTTTTAATTGTATTGCTTGACTTTGGTTTGTCTGTTCAGGGATGCAGCATTCCAGTTCATTTCTTCTGATAAGTTAAAGATCTTCTTCTTTTGCATAAGTTCAGTTGCTTCTTTTAAAGTATTGCACATATTTGGAAAGTGTTTTTTGAGTCTTGCAGGAAAAAGCAAGTTGATCTTTATGCCCTTTTTAGTTTTTTCATCAAAGACAAGCTAGCCTTTCTTTTATTCATTACTTTTGTGGAGTAGTCATTGTCAAAACAAATTACATTTTCACCTATTTTATTGGAGGATTTGTCCATACAGCTTCTAAGATTTGATATTTCTCCATACTAGATAAAAAGTTCACAATAATTGCCCTCTTAGAGCATTTTCTCTCCTGGGAAGTGAAATCAAAGACCTGTGAGCTCTTTAAGTCCTGAATAACAAAGCTTCTGGCAAGTTTACATTTTTGTGCAACCATGTAGTTAAAACTGAATCATATTTTCTTCTTCTGACTTTTCAGGGATCCCATAGATTTGTATGTTATTCCTTCACAGTATATTCTCCATATCAGCTATTATTTGAGTACGTTAATTATTCTGCTTTGGTAAAAATTCATGAGTGATTCACCTTCAGACATTCTCCCCTCATAGTCAGTAAGTGTTTCTTCGATGCTGGTTATTTGTGAGCCTTGTTGCTTTATCATGCCACTTAACAGGTACTGTATACCTGATGTTTTTACTTTCTTGTATAAAATTGTCAATTTAAAGTGCAGTTTGTCTATTTCCGTCATGATAGCATGTATACTTGTTACAAATGACTGGATTTCTTTCCTAAAAGACGAGTCCTGTGCATTATGCCTTGAATAGCCCATTTTATAGTGTCTTCATTATTTTTATTTTCGAATGAAGTTTCTGGCTAGAATTATTTTGATTATTAACTATATCAGCACTATAGAACCTTTCTTTTCTTTACACAGAATATTTTGTAACTTTGAAACTGCATAAAAGTAGCTTTTTACAAATTAATAGTCAGAAATATAAAATACTGTTATAGAGCCAGAACCGTGTCTAAGTCATTTTATACATGAAATATATTACACTCTGTGAATACGGGTACTGTAAAAATGGATATGATAAAAAAAGTTTATTTGTGCTAGGGTACATGATATTTTGCTTGACAGCTCGCATCATCAAGCATATACCTCCTTATTTTTACCTCTGTGGCATGAAAGGATAAATCTGTGGTTGTGTCCTAGATTACCTGGGCTCGTTTAGCATCCTGGGGACTGAAGGAGATCGCTTTATTGGAAGAGTAATGATGCAAAGCATTTTCAGCTGTCATTGGGGAGGGATATGTTCAGGATGTTTGCCTGTTGCTTGCCCTCAAGGTAAGCTAGGAATCATGAGAGGTGCATGGCAAGACAAGGTCCAAGAGAACAAAGGGAACTATGGTTCAGATCACCACAGAGGTGGGGCACTTCTGTAGCAGCACCGTATGATACTCTCAAATACAGCTGCATTCCAACCCAGAAAGCAAGGGAAGTTATTAAATCAGTGCAGGAAACAAAACAAACCAGTCGCTCCAGGAAAAATAGACCATTTTAATGCAAAAACACAGGTTAAGCGCTTTCGTCAAAGCAGATCCACAAGACTTCCTCAGAACAAAAGAAAATAGTCACCAAACAGTTTAAATATCCCTCCCACAAGTCACATGTGAAATGACATCCAATGAAAACACATACAAGTCATTATACAAACCATATAAATATATATAAATACAAATAGATTAAATGTTAAATTTAAAAAGATCTCAGCTTTAAAACACTTGAAATAGAAATATTTTCATTGAGTTCAGGAAAAACACATGCATTGAGCCTAATTTGCCATTGCAACTCTTTAAGCTCTAAAATTTCATTCCAAGGGCCCCCCTGGGATCTCTGTTAACATGATCAATGGCAACAAACCCAAAAACATGATCACTGTCCTCAAAAACATGTTTTGCAAGAGCATTATTCATGTTAACCTTTCTAATGTCAAGGGAATGTTCATAAATTTGTTCCTTAAACCTACGCTGAGTCTTTCCCACATAAAAGCAATTACAATTTTTACACAAAGCCAAATAAATAAGGTCCCTAGTATTACAATTATTAAAAAAAATGTACAGAAATCCTCCTTCCATTTACATAGACCTCAGTGAGTTCTATTAAAAAGCTACAGTAATTGCAAGAGCCACATTTGTGTGTACCTTTCTTTCTTGTGGAAATGCATTTAATGTCTTGACCTACTGTTTCTAATATATCTTTAAAACATCTCCCTTTTGTGTAAACCATTTTTACTCCCTCTTTATAAACCCCTTGTAGTTCTTTGTAAACAGAAAACACATGCCAGTATATACTCAGAGTTTTGAAAATGTTTTCACATTCCGGGGTATAAGTAGTAATAAAGGAAATGTGAGACAAATTACTAACTCCAGCTTTAGTCTCCTTGTCCTTTAGAAGGATGTTAGACCCAAAATTACCTAATAGAGGGGGATAAAAACCTTTAATTCTTTTATCTTGCACCACAAAATACACTTCCTCAATAAGTGCACCGGGATACCCCCTAGCCGAAAACATTTCAATAAGTTTATCAGCTTCCCTAAAAAAGTATCACCTTTAGAAGTCATCCTTGTTAACCGAATGAACTGAGCTTTTACCAAACCTTTCTTCTGATGGATTACAGTAATGGTACAGCCTATCCAACACCCCCCTACAATCTGGTATCAACCCAGGAAAGTGGTGCATTCTCCAACAATTGCGACAATGACCCAGAGATTGAAGCTCCAGCCCCTTTAGGTCCGGATCCCCCGAGGCAGTCAGAGAGGATCAGGAACCACCAGAATTATCAGCAGGGCTCATCGTGAGGAGACCGCAACCAGAATGGGAACTGTTATTACCAAGACTGAAACAACAACGAGAACAACAGAACTAGATGTGAGTGTTTGTGACTTTGAAAATATTTGTATTCCATGCCTTTCTACCAACAGAGATGTGGATATTATCAAGAATTCTCGTGGGGACTTCAATGTTTTTAACTATTCAGATGTGAGTTTTGACATTAATTTGGCTGACTTACTTAGCAAAGGTTTTAACTTTATACCTACGACACACAGTAAAATTGACAGTCTCATCATTGACTTAAAACTTTTTTGTGTAAATTGAATTTCAAATTGATTTTTAAAGATGCTGAAGTTACTTATGTGGCGGAAACTTTAAGAAAAAGTAGTCTGTTCAACCCGTCACTCCCTATGCCTTTGATAGTGTCTGAAAAGCTTTGTGAGTTTGATTTCAGGAATTTATTGCCTGGTATTTCTTTGAAAAAAAATCGATAATCTATCCAGAACTGAAGTTGAATTCTTAAAAAAGCTTTGTACTAACAGGTCTGTTCAGGTTATGAACCCGACAAGGGAGGGAGGCTAGTAATAATGGGTGTGGAAGACTACTTGAATAAAATGTTCTTGTACCTTAGTGGCAATGATTTTTATGAGGAGACATCTTTAAATATGGTGAACATTGCATATTCCAAAACTGATTGGTTACTTCAAGACATGTTGGACCAAGGTCAGATTGATATAGACCTATGGTCAAGATGGAAATGGATTATATCAGTGATGTTGGGTTTGACTAAGCCTAACTAAGACTGAGACAAGCTTTGGTGGAAACTCAAGTCAGTGTAGTAACTCAGACTGAGTAAATTGGGCTTTAGTCAGGGTTTAGACAAGGACATAGCCAGTTATTGTGCATGTGTGTCTTTAATGATATTTTGAAGTGAGGCAAGGAGCAATTGGTGGTGAGTTCAGCAGGAAGGGAGTTCCACTTTTTGCCAGCAGTGTTAGAGAATAAGGAATCACTGGCTGAGTTGTTGGCTTTGGTAGGTTGTACTAGCATTCTGCAAGAAGAGCGAAGGGATGCTAGGTTGAAGTATGGGGTAATGATATTGGCCAGACTGGAGTGTGGGTAGGTTGGTGGAGGATTTTATGAGTTACTATGAGTTGGTTATAATACATTTGGTTGGGTAGCTCTAGCCAACCTAATTTTTGAAGATTATGGCAGTGGCAAGTTCTGTACTCTGAGCCTGAGGCAAATCTTGCTATATTGTTGTAACATTTTGTGAGTTTGTTGAGATTTGATTTGGAGAAGTTAGTGAAGATGGGTGAGGCATAGAGGAGGGATGACAGAAGATGTGTACGAGCTGTGGCTGTTCTGGCAGTTGGGGTTAGAAATTTCTTAATCCTATACATGGAGCCTATTTTTTTGTTTACTGTTTTTATAGCTTTGTCTATATGGGCATTGTAGTTTAGATTATTATCAATGATTATACCTAGCAGTTTTGTAGTTGGTTCTGGAGAGATTATGGTGCCATTATGAGAAGAGACTGAAAATGTTGGTGGTGCAATCTTCCGGGTGGGGGAGAATAGTATAAGTTTGGTTTTGTCTGGGTTCAATAAGGGCTGACGATTATTAAGCCAGTTCTCTACATTGTTGAAGGTTGTTTGGGATAGGGATTGTAATTCTATGGGAGTTACAGCAGAGCAGATTAGTGTGGAGTCATCTGCGTACTGTATAGTAGTAGCATGAGGGATAGCTTTGGGCAGGTCATTTATGAAAATAGAGAAAAGAAGGGTCCCAGAATAGAACCTTGGGGTACACCTAGAGTGACTGGTAAAAGAGGAGATAGATGCTCTTTCCACTGGACTGCTTGCTGCCTGCCGTGTAAGTAAGAGTGGAACCAGTTGATTGCTGGGTTGTCTATGGACAGGGATTTGAGAGAGTCTAAGAGTAGGTTGTGGTTAACCATGTCAAATGCTTTTGACAAATCAAGGAAGAGGGCAGAGGAAAGCAGGTTTTGATTGTGGTTTAGATTTATTTTGTGGGAGAATGTGAGAAGGGCAGTGGTAGTACTGTGGGCTGGTCTGAAACCATGCTGGGATGGTGCTAGGAGATTATTGTGTGTCAGGTGGTTAAGAAGTTGTTTTTGTATGCATTTCTCCATTATTTTGGCTAGGGGAGATAGTATGGCAATAGGTCTGAAGTTGGAGAGTTCAGTGGAGTTTCCCCCTTTATGGAGTGGAATAATATGAGCTATTTTCCAAATGGGTGGAATGTAGGATTCCTGGATAGAACGATTGATTAAGATGGAGATTGGATAAGCTATTACGTTGGCAGCTTTTTACAGAAACTCTGCGGGAAGTTGGTCTGCTGCCAGGGAGGTAGGTTTTAATTTTTTTAGTAATGATTTGATAGTCTGTAGGGATGTAGTCGAAGTATAAGGGGGGGTTCTCCTGAATAGCTGTGCTAGTAGTCAAGGAGGAGGGAGGTAGATTATTAGCTAGGGATTTTACAGTTTCGGTGAAGAAAGTGTTAAAGGTCTTAGCTACAGAATCAGGGGGTAGGTGTAAAGTTGTTGATGGGGTGGGGGTAGCAGATTTTCCTGGGTGTAGCAGTTTATTCATGCCTGACCAAAATTTTTGAGGGTGATTTTGGTGTTTTTGCTGCAAGTTGACATAGTAGCTTTGCTTGTCTTGCAGGATGGATCTTTTAGCTTAGTTTCTTAATTGTTTAAATGGCTGGTGGGCTTGAGGGGATTTAGTGAATCTACAAGAGGTCCATGCTGCATTTTTTGCTGCTAGATTTTGTCTGGTAGTGTTGGTAAGCCATGGAGCTATTTTGCTTTTGGTTCTGATTCTACGTGTGGGAGCATAGTTGTCTAGAATCACTAGGAATCTGGTGTTAAAGTAAAAAACTGCTTGGTCAAGAGGGAGGAGTTTAAGATTGTCCCATTTAAAAGAGCTTAAATCAGATAGGAAGCTATTTAGGTTAAAGTTTTGTTTGGATCGGAGAGTTTCAAAGGTGGTTTGGTGGAGAAGGTCTTCTCTATTTCTCATTATGTAGGTTAGCAGGTGATCGCTCATGTCCTCAGGTTGGGTGCCTGATTTGTATAAATGTGGTTTGTTATTTATTAAGATCCAGTCTAAGATGCTTTCCTTATTGTGTGTTTGTTGATTCTAGTGGGGGTAGAAATTGTTTGGGTGAAACCATGTAAGATAATGTGGGTAGTGGGGAAGTCAGCTGAACAGAATGTCCAGTCGATGTTAAAGTCCCCGAGAATGATTGTTTCTTGGGGGTGGGTGGAGGATAACCAATGGAGGGTACTTTCTAGGGTGTTAATGTTATTGCCTGGGGGAATATAGCTACACACTATGTTAATAGATTTGTTGTTATTGAGTTGGATTTTATAGAGGATAGTTTCTGAATTGGTGGCAGTCAGGTTTAATGGGATGTTAATTGTGGATAGCTCGAGGGTGTATTTGTATAGTATGGCAACTCCACTACCTTTTTTACCTGTACGATCTATTCTAGTAATATTGTAACCACGGGGAAGTATTTCATTTTAAGGGATTGTGGGTTTGAGCCAAGTTTCAGTGAGGCAAAATATATCTGGGGAGTGGAGGTCTATGAGAGCATGTAGCTCTTGTAGTTTGTTTTTTATACTTCTGATATTTAGGTGGCAGACTAGAAATGCTTTGGGGGCATTGTGAGAATTTCTTATGTTGGTGAAAGTTTTTATTTTGGTGTGAGTGGTAGCTGGAGAGTTACGGCCTGGGTTGGGATGGATATCTCCATCAGCTATGAGGTTAGCTAGTGAACTCTTTATGAGTTTGATGAATTTTAGTAGGAGTTGGTAATAGTTTTTATTCTTTGGGTTTATGTAATTAGTTTGTAAAGAAAGTATAGGTTTTGGAGTGTCCCAGTGTGTGAAGAGGTGGGGTAGTATTACAGGAGGGGTGTGATTTTGAGTATATGTGGAAATGGCTGATGTTGGAAGTAGATAGTTAGGCAGGTAGTAGAATTCATAGGTGGTGGCTATATAAAGTATCAAAAGTGGTGGTGTTAGGTAGTACAGTGGCTTAAGTTTTAGAATTGAAGTGGTAGTAGGTGTAGACATTGTGGGTAGTTTACTAGATAAATTAAGAGAAAAAATGTGTGGTGGTGAAGTAGAGTGATTTGTAGGAAAGTGTGGGAAGGGGGTGTGTGAATTAAGGCTGAGTAGTGATAGGGTGAAAGTGGTTAGTGGAATTGTCCAATTAATGGGGGGTGTGGTTAGTTAAGTATAAGTGTAGGAGTAGTGGGGGTGGTTGGGAATTGGGGGCAGGGAAGGGGAGCGGAGTGAGCCCGCAGGGCAAATGGAGCGGCTAGAGCCAGAGAAGGACCAATTGCAGAGAAAACAATCAGTGAACTGCTGATTGTTTGGGTAAGTAAAGGTGATAGTGAAATGTGTGGTAGCAATGGAGGGAGGAAGGATTGTAAGTGGGTCTGACAGAAAGTTAGAGAGGGGTGTTTGTTTGCCTACAAAGTTTTAACCCCATGCATTTCAGAGTCATTGGTCAGCTGTCTAATGCTTCAAACATTGTCACTTAAAGTTCACCAGCATATTGTCATGGTGGTCAGAGATGGGGAAGCAGAAATGGCGAATGTTACATTTTCCTCTCTTTCTGCTTCTTCTGTGAGGTGTATATCTATCTATCTATAGATATATATATAGATAGATATAGATATATACATTTACATATATGTATGTGTATCTATAGATGGGATCTGTATGGATCACAGAATGGCAACATAACCAAAACAGATTCGGCCTGGCATACTTGCATGAAAGTGCTTTTCACCGAAAGGCAATTTTGCGTAAGTATGCCTGTTGCAAAGATCACACTACAGTGGGGATTAGGGAAAATTCCCTTTTCTCCACTGTAGTGCTACCTCGGAGTGAGAATATTTAAGTTGGGGTGTGTGTGGGGGGTGCAGGGGGGCTTGCCCCCCTGCAAAAATGTAAAAGTAATGTTTCATTTATTTATTTTTATACACACTTTAACAAAAGCACATTTTCGGTGAAAGCACTTTCGTTAAAGTGTGTTCGGTGATTGTGGATTCGGGCTATTCAACTTTTGTTCAATAGTCCTAGATCCCTATAGATATGCAGTAATTGGCTAGGCTAAAGGCAGTTAGCCAAGTACTAACCTATGAATATATTTATCTCTGTATATATATATATATATATATATATATATATATATATATATATATATATATATATATATATGGATCTACCTGACTTGGTCGACATTTCATATGGTCGAATATTCATTTGGTCGACAGGTCATTTGATCGACAAGCACACCCCCCCAACTATATATATCAACTCCAGGGTTGCACAACTTTGGAGAAGGGGCAAATGCTTGTCGATCAAATGAAATGTCGACCAAATGAACTGTCAATCAAATGAAATGTCGACCAAGTCAGGTAGACCCATATATATATATATATATATATATATATATATATATATATATATATATATATATATATATATATATATATATATATATATATATATATATATATATATATATATATATTTCTGTATATCTATCTATATATAGATAGATAAATAGATATATATATATATATATATATATATATATATATATATATATATATATATAATATATATATATATATATATATATATATATATATATATATATATATATATATATGTATATATGTATAGTTCAAGGATGTGGGGACTTGTCCTAAGTTAGGGTTGCAGAAAGCCATGCCTGCGCAAAAAAAAAAAAAAAAAAAGTGTTTTGCTACTTTATGAATGTTGCTGTCACAAAGCAGAGATTATGAGAAGGAATGTATCCTTAATACATTCGACAAAGTTTCTAGGATGTCTAAGGAAGAAATACTAGGAAAAAACGTTTATAGCTACAACAAACATATGTCAAGTCATGTGTCTAGTGTATGTCATTAACAGAAAATGTATCTTTTGCTACCCCTATCCAGAAAACTTAGCCATGGTACTATGAGAGATTTTATTTTATTTAATTTTAATTAATGAGCTTCCAAATGTTTTATCCTTTTACTTTTTTATTTATCAGTCCTTTTTTTGAGTCTGGCATATTTCACAGTATTTAGCAGCTTGTCTTATGCTAGACAACTTAGGCTTTAGTCTTCTGGCCTAACTCCACCACTCAGTACATGAGTATAAATACTACACATACTGCAATATTACAACTGAGTATTCCTTAAGTAAGCAATCTAAACTTACCATGCTTTGTCTGGTTATGTTTATATCTCATATAGCAACAGGTTCTATTAAAATGCGCAAAAGATTTGAGAAAATAATTAATGTTAACTCATTACAGTCAAGTGATGTTTCCAAGTGTTTCTGCAATTACATCCTATTATACCATGACTTCTAAAACGCGCAACGCTGATTGGCCCAGCATGCCTTGTAAATCGACTATTATACTAATGGAAAGGTCGGGTCTGACTTTTTTTTTTATTAGTTAGTAATTAACGACGTTTAAGACACTGTCTCGCTTTTTTAAATGGGTTTAAATAAGAGACACTTTAAATATAAGCTGAGATTTCCGTTAGGTTGTGTTAAGTGTCATGCTGGTGTAAACATTTTTTAACATAAAAAGCAACGTAGGAAAAAAGAAAAGCAACGTTTTTTTTACAGCCAGGTTTTCCAATTTGTTTAAGAGCAATCAGTAAAAAATAAGTTACGGGGTAACGTTACGTTATAAAAACTGCTTACTCGCCATTAAAACTTTTATTTTAAATGTAAACTCATTTTAACATAGTGAGACAACATAAAAAACTTTGGAAAAGCTTTATTCATCTTGCTTCCTCGCTGCTAATGCCGTCACGCGCCAAGCGCGTACCGCGCTGGCCAGGCATTGCTTTCTGAATCCATGCAAGGTTTATAGATAAGTAAAGTAAAGGAAAAATATTGGATGCTTTTTAAATAATGGCTATTAATAAAAAGTAAAAGTTTTATTAATAACCCTCATTCATTTGCGGGTAACTGGGAGGCATTTAACCACGGCAACGCCCCCACGGTTGGCTTTTGCAACACCCCCGGCTTCACTATTGCAATAATGATGCCTTGTTCATATTTGTATTAATAATTATAAAACAAAGCTGCAAAGTATAACAACATTTCATCGTAAAGCTTACAAAATGGAAAATACAACTGTATTAATATTTGACCTGTGTCTAGTGCAGTTAAAGAGATATTAATTGCTGTTCTGCAATATTTATTTATATTGTCAAACATTTCATGTCTTTCTGAATATTTTGACAGCCAAGTAGCACAGAAAGATTGCTTAGCCTCATATGAAAGTTCTCAGTTGGAGAGCAAACTGCTGCTGACAGTATGTTTATAACTTGAGTGGCTGCTGAAATAGTTTTTCTTATACAAAATATTATAAACTTAATAGTTACTCTGTTTACTGTAAATTGCAAAATCCAGTTTAAGACCTAGAGTATAGAGAATACTACCACTATAAAATAGTGTGTGCTTAAGATCTTGACATTTCCACTTCTTTAGTAACATTTGTGGTTCCAAAGATCTGAATATTTGTTTGAAATGGGCTTAGGCTCTATGCATTGGAAGTTAAAATGCTAACTTCCAGAGCTCCCCTGGAAGAAATGAGTTACTAGAAGAATAGCTTAATAAAATTCATCTGTTTGTGAAATGTGTTTACACACTGATTAATGCTGACAGTGCATGCAGTTCAGCTATAAAAGTCATCACTTAACCCTGAGTTTGATTCTCATAGTCTGCATTTGTAGTTACTGCAGAGGATTACAGCTGTGAGCTATTAATTAGTTGTTTTATGCATTGAAATGTACAAAGTTTGAGTCTTTCAATTTCCGTTTTCCTATTGTGTGACTCTGAGCATGTCACTTGATCACACAGTTCTTGTGGTTCAAGCATAAAAAGGGACAATCGTTCCTAATGTGCTCAGTTGTTTACAAATGTTAAAAAAAACATACATCATACTAAGTCACTTAACAATACCCTGTCACTTCCTACTAAGGAGTTTTCATGTTCATCTTTTCAGCTTAACAACTTAATAAACAAATAATATAAAAATACAATAAAAAACAATAATAAAGCCTTCTGCCATGTAACTATGACAGTCTTCAGTATGCTAAAACCAAATACAACATCTTTCTTCTAATGTAATTCTAGATTCTGTCAGGTATAATTCATTACATAAAAAACATCAGAAATGGACATATATCAGTGTTTGCCTAAGCTTCTCTTTAAGCATCACCGCATGGTTTCGCTAGCTTTCTCATGCAATCCTCTTCATCACTTTGGAATAATAACTAATCACCCTGTGCCTGAAGCTGTCCCTCATCTGAAGGGCATGTAGAAAGAGTCTGCCAGAAACATTCTGTACCAAGTGCTTCAGCTGTTCTAAGTCTGCTGTATTACCAGAGGAACAACATGAGAACTTATACTGAAATGAGAAATTAAAAAAAAAATAGAAAAAAAAAAGGAAGAAAAGCTCTATTTATCTTATGTGTGACTCATACAAATAATATACATTACCATGACTAGAATAACATTAATTTATGATTCTGCTCCTGTTGACAGTACATTAGCTGATTTTAAACTTATTGAGTTTAGTTCTTAGGTATTCTACCTCTAGACTTTTCCTTACTTCTCCCACTCCCATTCAGTAGCTCATTTTTCTGAGCATATTTAAGATCGATGATACTTCTCAACAATTTTAGTATTTATTTCACCATACAATGCATAAAGAAAAAAATGGCAGGATAAAATGTATAAAGCATAAAACATATCCAGCTATTAATCAGAGTGCATTGTACTGTGAATAATAGGAAGTACAATTATGCAGTGAAGACAACATATAAAAGTAGACTTATGTGGATACACTGTAAAACATTGCTTTCTCAAGTATCCCTAATTTGCAGGACTATGTTTGCATCTGATATTCAACTCAATTACCAAACGGTCCCATAAATAAAAGCTGATGCTATGTACGCTGCACTATTTGGGATGCTTCGAGCAATGCTGGGTTAGACCTCAGTTCATTATTTCCTAAAGAATATTTTCCTGCGAGGATACCTGCATTTCCTATTGCTACACAGGGAGTGCTCTAAGAATGAAACTGCTATAAAAAAAGGTGAGTGTGTTACCATCCCTGTAACTCACTCTGCCTGTAGCAGTTTCCATTGTGCATGCACTCTGTCATACCAACGCACATCATAAATCCAGTGAAGAAGCATGCCAACACCCTCTGACAGATGTCAAGTTGCAGTAACTCATATTTACTATTTTACTATATAATTTATTGTTAACCTTGAAAGTATGTCACCAGTCTTTAGCTCAAAACACTCTATAAAAACTAGTGAAATGGATGAAAACTGTAAAACAAGACCAGATCAGTGCTAACGCACTAAAACTGCTGTATTCCCAGCTACCTAGCAAAGTACAGTCTGTGCCATCAGCATTTTAAGTGGAAGCTTGGATAATAATTTGATTTAATCTTTTACAACTTTTTTACAGCTCTGTAATTATTATCAAAGAGCAAAAGTGAATAACAGAGGATGTAAAGTCAGTGGCAGGTTGTGAGAGATTCACTGCTACTCCGGCACTCACTCACATGTAGGCTGGCAGCATTGACTAGATCTGCTTCCTGCCCAATTTAACCAGTATGTTGAAACTCCCTTCCAGTGAAGATCAGAAAGGAGCACAATTCTGCTAATTTCTATTCTAAATTAGACAATCATTTAACCATCCTGTACAAGTCAATGTTTAGAGATTTAGGGTAAGCAGTGTGAATTACCTGCATAATGTGAAATTAATTCCCATGTAGTCTTCTACTGTACTGATGTTCTGCCTGCATATGGTGATTTCTCTCTATGAATTGTGTAAATAGTTTCAAATATGCTTTGCATTTACCACCATATATTGATAGCTGTGTAAGCCATGGTGGTGCAGCGGTGGCGTTGTTGCCTCACAGCAAGAGGTTCTCCTGTTCGATTCTTGCCTGGAGTGCCTTCTGTGTGGAGTCTGCATATCCTCCCCACATTCGAAAGCCATGTGTGAATGGGTGTGCCTTTGCTGAAGGTTGGGTGTTGGGCTGGCGACTCGGCACCATAAAAATCTACTGCCAATAATTAGCAGACTGGAGTTTTGCTGTGGCGACCCCTATACGGTAAAAGCTGAAAAGACAAACAACCATATATTGAGAGTTGCTTTATGAGAACTTGTGTGTGTGTGTACATAAATATCCTCTTTTTGTTTAATTTTAATGTTTCTGTTACTACCCACTCTTATGTGACCTCATCTTCTGTTTATCTCTAGCTCAGGTTATGGTTAAAAAAGAATCTAAACACCAACCTACCTACCCAATTAACAATTAACTTAATAAAAAAATAACCATAGAAAAGATGGGTTTGGCTCACATTATGGAATGTTGTTGACACTGGTGAATACAAGAGCTTAAGCTGGATTTTATGGATGGTGTATCTATTTCACCATTTGGGATGTCTAATGTACTATACTTCAGTACAGGGGACACTACCAGAGGCTGTAGGATGAATCCCCTGACTTCCAGGATGTAAAAATAATTATCACCAAATAATACACTATGATTTAAATATAGTGTTCATTTTTGTTTGGGTGGGGCGGCATTATCTTAATGCCTTTTTGTGCTGTTTGACACCTGACTGAAGAAGTTAATATTCATTCTATATTTGTTCTTGTCTGCAATAGTCGGTCCATGATACATACAGATACCTACTATATTATACAATGACTGGTCATTAAAATTCAAAAATCTGCATGCTGATTGGTCACCCCTACTAGTGTGCCTGTTGCAAAATTGAACATATAGAGATAGAAAAATGTCTGGTCACCTGGACTTTCTTCTATTAATATATGCCATAACTTTCCACTTTTCCTGGGCTAAGAGGTATGATGTTTGAAACCTGGACAGTTTATCGATATAAGAGCAATAGGGAAGAAATACAGTGAAAATCACATATGTTGTGCAAAACTAAAGAAACGTACCTAATTTTCTTTGTATTTCCTTGTATTTATGCCCTGTCTCTCTCATACCTTTGAACATTCCAGATTTCAAACTTTATTAAAAAAAAATAAAAAAAAGAAGCAATAGAGATCTTCCTTTCTCCATTTCTTCCTTACCAAAACAATAATGTGCAGCATAAGTGTGGGAGCACAAGTCCCATACCCATGTGCAGAACATCAAGAAAGCAGCAGGATATTGAAAGTGGAAGAACACCATGGAGGCATTATACACAGCCATTATTTAAGAAAAGTAAGTAATTGTTTCCTTAAGTAATGCCATTGTATAATAGCAGTAACCGTGGATAAATCCAACATTTCCCACATCCAGCCATGGGTTATTGCGATAATAAATTATTCAAGGCACAGATTGCCAGATGTGCCTAAGCATCTACTTTTTATTTTACCTATATAACCTTAGTAATGGGGGAATGCATTATAAAAATGAATGTTAAAGTAGAAATAATATGATTGGCTAACAAGTCCATAAATGCACAAGTATAAATAAATATAATACACTACAAATGCCTTGTTCTAGAATGTAAACACACACACACACACGCACACACGCACACACACACACACGCACACACACACACACACACACACACACACACACACACACAAAAAACATTGTCATGCATCACACATGGCAACCAAGTCATGTAGTCTAACTTTAATATCTATCAGGAAGAAAGCACACCTAACAGAACTATTGAAAAGCATGCTTGATACCACATGCAGTGAAGAAGAAAATGCTTATTGCATATCTAAGTAGAAAACATTAAAAGATTTCATAAATGTATAGGAGGTTCAAACTTGGGCAGATTCATAGTTAGCACAAATATTTTTCTGAGATGAACAGTCTGGGTTTCATCTACATAGTGCACAGAATTAAAAACAGTCACTAAATTATTATTAAGACCTAGAAGGCCTGTAAATACAGAAAAAAAAAATATATATATATAGAGAGAGAGCTATGTAGACACACACACACACACACACACACACACACACACACACACACACACACACACACACACACACACACAGACTCTCTCTCTCTCTCTATATATATATATATATATATATATATATATATATATATATATATATATATATATATATATATATATATATATATATATATATATGTGTGTGTGTGTGTGTGTGTGTGTGTGTGTGTGTGTGTGTGTGTGTGTGTGTGTGTGTGTGTGTTTGTGTGTGTATATGTAGGAGTCTGCGTATCCTCCCTGTGTTCACGTGGGTTTCTTCTGGGTGATCCGGTTTCTTCCCACATTCCAAAGACATGCAGTTGGTGGACTGCACACTTTAAATTGGCCCTAGGTGTGAGTGTTTGTGTGAGTGTGTGGTATACCCTCTAAGGAGGGTTGGGTGCCGGGCTAGCAACCTGACCCCATAAATCTGCAAACCGCTATTGAAACGAGTGCTGGAGAGTGCTCGTTGCTAAATGTGCTGAATGCACAGGATGGCCGTGAGACAGATATATACAGAGATAGATAGATAGATAGGTAGATAGATAGATAGATAGATAGATAGATAGATAGATAGATAGATAGATAGATAGATAGATAGATACATGAAAGCGGCAAACTCTAACCAGCTGCGACCTTCAAGTAAAAAGCAGATCTATGCCAGCCAGTGCAAACAACACAATAACTTTCCACGAGGAACCATTCCTCTTTAGTCCAGTTCTTCCAGTTGAGTAATGTTTCACAGCAAAAGCATTAAACCAGAACAAGAATTAGCAAGTGTAAAACAAATCTTCCTCCTCACCAGCTTTACTACCAAGCAAGCAACAAGTCATCCCCCTCACCAGCTTTACTGCATTATTTTTGATATTCTGACTGCTTTCTAATGCAATCAGTAAGTGCCACGTCTTTGTCTAATGTCACTTTGCTAAAAACTCAACAGTGATAGCTTTGATATATGATTAAATATGAACAAATTATTCCACTTCATCCTATTTTGAAGTGAATTAATCAGAATCATATTCATAAAGTAGTACTGGTCACTGTCATTCCTGTGCAGTTGCTGTCTGATTGACTAAACCCTTCTGCATCATCAACACTTCTCTTTTCTGCCTTGTGTTCCAGTTATAGCAGTAAGTCAGCTATGATGCTACACATTTCGTGGTCAGTTTTGGGAATGGTGTCTATTATATTTCTGCCTAAGGTCGTGGTGAAAACTGAGCTGAATAACCTTCTTATAACTGTCCCTAGTCATTTTGACATGTCTTTGTTACCTTTTGTCCATCAGGTTTTATTGGCAAAAATGCTGGTGTGGTTTGCTATTACCATCTACAGCGAATTGTCATTCATCTGATCTCTCTGTTATGACTTGCACATCTTTGGAGGCCCTGCATGGTATAGTTCATGGTTTCATTGAGATACATAAGCCACTTCACCACAATAAGGTCCAGAAAGGAGGTCAAATCACAGTAATTCAATAAAATTAAATAAAATAAATAAATTATAGACATTATTGTTGCATTACCATAATTATATAAATGATCATAATTGCCATCTGCTATAATGATCAAGGTCTTGGCTAAAACAATGGTACTTCAGATTATCCCACAGTTAACAATGGAGTAAACAGGTTATACAATAAATAACTAAGTAATAAATTATATAGGATAGGGTTTAACTGACTTCACAACAGAAATGCAATATCAGAAAAAAAAATAATACATAACAGGTATACCATCCAAGATACACATAGGTTTGTGTGACATGCTTATTTATACTTAGTAGTAAATTATCAACATAAAAATGATAAACAAGTAAATCTACTCCAAAATGCATTTATTTATTTTAATTCAACTTGATCAGGATTCTATTTTAAGAGGAGACCCAAGGTGGTAACCAAACTGGGGGAAATTTGGGTAAGGTACAAGGTGAACTTCCCCCACTCTTTTTACAATAAATACTGCAAGATCTTTTATATCCAGCTGTACTACCACAAGCACAGGCAGAAGAAACCTCCATTCAATGTCTAATCCACAGGACAACATGCTTAGGGGTACGACATCCTACTTATGCTGCACTGCAGTGTCAGTAATGGCACATTAATCTAAATATCTGCTATGGGAATAGAACCCACAGTCTTTTTTCCAGCACCTTATATACATATATATATATATATATATATATATATATATATATATGTATATATATATATAGATATACATATATATATATATATATATATATATATATATATATATATATATAGAAGCACTACAGAATCCTGAAAGACCAAAATCCTGACACCAAAATCTCGAAAGTTCAACATACTGAAAACTCAAAATACTGAAAACACACAGGACACCAACATTTACTATATTCCAGCACAAGTACATACACTCCCATATATATCATATATAGCATTATGGTCAAACTTGCTTTTCCCCACTTTAGTGTGAATACGGAGTTGGTATATGTAGTTAGGGGGGGTGTGGGGTGAAGCCCCCCACTTAGAGGGTTTTCTTCTTTTGCTGTTTGTTGTTTACTCCAGGTGGCCAAGTGATTGTTTACCCTGGGTTTGTTTTCATTGTTCCAGTTGTTCAATATACTGAAGATTCAGCAAAGTTGTCTCAAAGAAGCTGGGTTCGATATTCTGGGAAGTCGATGTTATGAAGTAGACCCATATATCTATATCCATATATATATATATATATATATATATATATATATATATATATATATATAAATATACTGTATACATATATATGTATATGTATATATATATATATATAGATATATATATATATATATATATATATATATATATATATAAAAATCATATCACACTACATCATCGACTCACTAAATTAGCATACACTTCAATGATCACAAATGGTTGAAACTCAAATGACTGAGAAAAAAAGCAGCAATGTTTATTGCATCCCCACACCTAGTACCAATGATATATACCAACTCCAATATCACAAAACAGTGGGATAGAGCAAAATCTCACTTCCAAGTATGTAGCGTTCCTGCAAAACATATGCTGGCATCCTGCAAGAAACTGACAGTTGACAAACCAATTCTCCCAATGAAATGTTATATATTGTATAATGGTGCAGTAGTGCAGCAGTTTGCAATGTTGCCTCACAGCAAGAGGTTCTCTGGTTTGATTTTCAGCTGAGGTGCCTTTTGTGTGGAGTCGGCATATCCTCCCTGCATTAATGTGTGTTTCCTGTCATGTAGCATTTCTCCCAGGGTCTCCGCTGAAAATTGGCTTGTTCCAAGTTGGACTTTTCCAGTAAATAAATGTTTTATATAAATATATATATATATATATATATATATATATATATATATATATATATATATATATATATATATATATATATATATATATATATATATATATATATATATATATATATATATATATATATATATATATATATATAGTGACAGATTAATGTGCAATAAGGGAGTAGCTGAAAGGATTAAACTCATTTTGGTAGGTTATCCTATGAAGGATGAGGTAAAATAAGTTCTTTCTAATGTGATGTGAAGAAGCAGTCTTCATGAGATGGCTGCTTGAGACAGCCTGAGTTGAGTTGGCAGATTCCAGATATTTAGCTGCTGGTAAGAGAGGCCCTACACAGACATTTTTGGAAAGCTGTTTGTAAAGGGGAACCTGTATTTGGAGTTCAAAAACAAATAAGGATGTTGTTTCTTTGTTGGTATGGTATCCTGTCTGCTGAGTGGAAACAGCTAAATCTAAATTGATCATCAGCATAAAGACTTACAGCAGGCATTTTTGGTAGACATTCTCCCAGATTCTGTATGCATTGCACGGCATGCAGGATCAGTGCAGGAGCTCTATCAGGCAATATGTCTGCCATGCGATCCAGGAACAGACTGCAGGGGGGCGTTCACGAGTGCTCCTGCACTAGTCCTGGACGGATTAAGTCCCTGTATGCAAATCATCCTATTTGCAGGAGAAATCCATGCAAATGAGGTGAATTTGTGATCCAGGAAGCTTGCAACCAGCCGTGCAGGACTAGTGCAATCTACAGAAATGGACTTGGTTAGTAACCAAGTATATTTCTGCAAAATCCAAAACGGAGCAGTGACAGCTCCAAATAAAGGCTGCATATCAGTCAGGAAGCATGCCAATGGCCAGATATAAGGCCATTGGCATTGCAAACATAAAAAATAAAAAAAAATAACTTTTATTTTTTTTTTATCCGATCTCAGCTGTTTAAGCATAGGGCAACGGTGCACAAACAGGATCGGGGAAAAAATAACAAAATAAACCTAAAATAAGCATTCTAACTAAAATCACTATTCTGCCATGCAAGTCAATGGCAGGCAGAAGACAACATGGCCAGTAAGTAGTGGTTGCTAAGGGGGGAGGCACAGTGTGAGACATGTAACTATGCATTAGCATGCAATCCTATGCAATTGAGGGGAATGATAGTGAATCCTAGATTTCCCCAGCATGCTATTCAGGTCCCAACAGTGTAAGAGTAGGAATACCTTGGTGCAGGCCTAGGAGTTAGCTGACATCATGGGGGGGTGTCAGGCATACTGTAAGTGGATTGTAGGCCTGTGGCTCGATTTTGCTCCTAGCTTAGCACAGCTAATCTAGGGAGTGTGCCTGAATCTGCCTAGCACTCTTTACATTGCCTAAGCAGGTGTGCACGTGCGGCACATCGGGTTTTAAAGGAAGAAAAAGAAAGTTAAACCAGGAAATAGCAGCACTGTGCACATTTGAGCACGCTGTTTGTGCTACATGCCCCTGGGCTTAAAGAGGAAGGCAATGAGTAGGGAAAACAGCAGTAGGAAAGTAATCAAGGGGATCTAGCATATCTGGCAAGTGAAATGTATCAGAATCAGCCACTTACACAGGCAGCAGACGAGCCCAACCCAGAAACTATTATAAACTATGCAAACACCTTCCTCTCTGGTTTTTCCCATACTCTACACCACTAGTGTAAACAAGCGGGGAACATTTAACACTCACAACAGCAAAATGATAGGGGGTGCAATTACTTTCATACAACAACTTGTGGAAGAGGCTGAGGGTGGTGTGGATGCGAATGCTGTCAACCAAGCCACAGTGAGGAGACAGAGAAGAGTGTACAGACCCAGGGTAACCTACCAGGGGCTACACGAGCTGGAGATAGTGGAGTGCTATAAGGTGAACGGGGACCTCCTACAGCAAATTGTTGAGCTGTGCCGGCCACACCTCACACACAGATCTAACAGAGGGGAACCCATCCCAGTGGTATGTGTAGGCCTAAGAATACTAGCTACAGGTACCTTCCAAAGGCCAACTGGGGATATGATGGGGATCTCACAGGCATCAGCATCCAGGGTACTCTACCAGTTCCTGGATGCCATGTCAGCACATGTCGGTGAGCATGTATATTTCCCCAACATCCGTGAGGTGTTGGCCAGCAATATGCAGCTGTTCCGCCAAATAACAGAATACCCTGAGGTAGTGGGCACTATAGACTGCATGCACATACACAGCAAAGCACCACCCAGTGAGCGGGGTAGAGTCTACATCAACCGCAAGGGCTTCCCCTCCATCAACTGCCAGGTCGTGTGAGATGCCCAGGGCATAATAATGAATGTGTGTGCTGGTTGTCCTGGAAGCTATCATGATTCCCACATCTGGCATCTGACACAGCTCTACCAGAGATTTGCCAATGGGGGACATACCTCACGGTCACCTAGTGGGGGATGCTGGATATGCACTGGAACAGTGGCTGATGACACCCATCAGAAATGCACACACACACACCCGAACAAGAACTCCATAATGAGGCACACGCACACACCAGAATTATAGTAGAGCGTGTGTTTGGGATTCTCAAGTCATGGATCCGGTGCCTGGACACATCTGGTGGAGCCTTGCAGTACTCACCAGCTGCATGTACCCAAATAGTTCTCGTATGTGCCATGTTACACAGTATGATCCTTTGGAAACAGCTGCAGCAGGAACAGCATGGGGCAGGGCCACACAGCCCCTCACCATTGCCAAGGCCTGCACAGGCCCAGAGTGACTCAAAGGAGGAACAACCTGAGCCTGCCCCAATAGGCAAGAGGCAACACATAGCACATACACTGACACAAGAGGGACCCAGGGAATAACACCACTCTCTGACTCTCACATACGGTAAAAGGAAGGTATACCAAACATTACACTACCTATGGTCAACCATGTGAAGGGTGTGTACTATGTGCATCCAATATAGGCAACCCTGCAGCACTACCCTCAATACTGGGACACTCACAAGGTAAGTGACTTACACATGCCAGTCAGGAGGGGGGTTCACATACGCAACAACAGTCACAGCCATCAGGACAGGTGTAGACAAACTCAAACAAAGGCTGTGCTATGGCCTCTGAATGATGCCTATGGGTAACCTCCCCCTCCAGGCCTACATAGACAGACTACAGCAGGTCAGGCAGTGGGATGTTAGTTTTGAAGGGTAGGAAGTCAGAAACTATGTAGGTAAATCAAAGCTAAGATCTGTAGTACACTGGTATGCCTCTAGTCAGCATGATAGGCAAGAATACAGAATGAAATGGAGTACCTGACATACCAGTACAGTCATAGCAAATGTGTACAAGTGTCAGGTGTGCCCCCCATCCTACATAGTAATGTAATAACAGTCAGGTGTGCCCCCCCCCAATTATATGTAGAAATGTAGAAATAGTCAGGTGTGTCCCCCCCATCCTACGTAGAAATCTAGTAACAGTCAGGTGTGCCCCCCAATCCTGTGTAGAAATGTAGAAATAGTCAGGTGTGCCCCCCATCCTATGTAGAAATGTAGTAACATTCAAAGCCAAATGATCGATGGATACCCTGCAGAAACAGAATGCTGCCTGTAGGTGTACAACACAAAGGTCAGCACTGCAGTACAAACTACCTGGATTCAATCCACACATTCAGTACAGACAGGCATACTGGGCATGACCACACACTTAGAGAAATGAAGGCAATGTCAGTCAACAACATACTGAAAGGTCATACTGGGTATGCTTACATACTTAAACATATTAAGGCCATGTCTGCAAACATCAGTGGACCAGACATATCTGGCAGTCACAGATGTTAGTGCAGACACTCCTCAGTATGCTCCACACATGCTTTGCACACACAGTGGATAGGAATACAGACATATTTCTAAGGACAAAACACTATAATAAGCCAAAGGTAGACGTACATAGATGTATGGAAGAGTGTGACTATGACAAGGAGCCATCCAGGCCTGTCTCACCCAGCACACAACCAAAGGGCCATGACCACATGAGGTTCAGATGTCACTCACTGTAGATACTAGCCACCGGTATCTGTCAGCATTACAGACTATGTGGTGCACGTGCTAGCTGTGCAACATGACTGTATAAGGAAGTAGTCATCTAGCAGCTGTAAACACATTACCTGTGAAATATGACCCTGTGTGGGCATGCATGTGGTGTGTCAACTTCTAGATGAATGGGTTATGGCCCATGCACACACACTGCCCTCCCCATAGCCCTACTATGACAAGCTTGCTGAGGTCATCTACTGTGAAATACACTTTTGGGAGAATTGTAGCCCAGTAATCCCCCTGGCACGTCCCATAACTGCATACTGCTGTAGTGTGTTAAACTACTTAGGTAGGTGATCCCATCCCAGACATGGCAAGTGTGTGTGTGTGTGTGTGTGTGTGTGTGTGTGTGTGTGTGTGTGTGTGTGTGTGTGTGTGTGTGTGTCTGTGTAGAGAGCAATGCTTTTTAGGGTAGTCACACTCCCTAGAATTCAAATGCTCTACTTTAGCAAGGCTTCTGATGTCATCCATCTAGAAATACATCTCTGGGAATGGTGTAGCCCAGTAATCTCTGTAGGGTGTTTCATAAGTGTGTACTGCTGTAGTGTGAAAAAATAGTTAGGTAGTAGTTCTAATCCCAGACTTGCCAAGTGTGTGTGTGTGTCTGTCTATGTAGAAAGCAATGCTTTTTAGGGTAGTCACACTCCCTACAATTCAAATGCCCTACTTTGGCAAGGCTGCTGATGTCATCCACCTAGAAATACATCTCTGGGAAGGTTGTAGCCCAGTAATTTTCATAGCACATGCCATAACTGCGTACTGCTGTAGGGTGATAAAATAGTTAGGTAGCAGTTCTAATCCCATACTTGTCAAGTGTGTCTGTCTGACTCTGTCTGTGTCAAGAGCAATACTTTTTAGGGTAGTCACACTTCCTACAATTCAAACGCTCTACTTTGGCAAGGCTGCCGATGTCATCCACCTAGAAATACACCTCTGGGAAGATTATATCTCAGTAATATCCAAAGTGTGTCCTATAACTGCATACTGTTGTAGTGTGATAGAATAGTTAGGTAGGAGTTGTAATCCCAGACTTGGCAATTGTGTGTGTGTGTGTGTGTGTGTGTGTGTGTGTGTGTGTTTAGAGAGCCATGCATTTTAGGCTAGTCACACTCACTACAATTCAAATGCCCTACTTTGTCAATCCTGCTGATGTCATTCACTGTGATATACACATTTGGGGAAGGGAACTCCAATAATCTCTGTGGTGCATCCTATAACAGCATCATGCTGTAGTGTGATTATAGACCCTCTGGTAGGTGTTTGATCCCCACACGTGGCAGTTGTGGATGTTTTGTGTGTGTTTCTATGTTTGTGTAGGGAGCAATGCATTTAGGCTAGTTACATTCACTACAATTCAAATGCCCTACTTTGGCAATCCTGCTGATGTCATTTACTGTGATATACACCTTTGGGGAAGAAGAACTCCAGTAATCTCTGTGGTGTGTGCTATAACAGCATCCTGCTGTAGTGTGATATAGACCTCTGCTAAGGGTTTGATCCCCACACACGGCAGTTGTGGATGTTTTGTGTGTGTTTCTATGTTTGTGTAGAGAGCAATGCATTTTAGGCTAGTCACACTCATAACAATTCAAATGTCCTACTTTGGGAATCCTGCTGATGTCATCCACTATGAAATACACCTTTGAGAAAGGGGCATTCAAGTAACCTCCATGGTGTGTCCTATAACAGCATTGTGCTGTAGTGTGATATAGACCTCTGGTAGGGGTTCCATCCATGCACATGGCAGTTGTGGATGTTTTGTGTGTGTTTCTATTTTATGTAAGGAGCAATGGATGTTAGGCTAGTCACTCTCACTACAATTCAAATGCCGTACTTTGGTAATCCTGCTGATGTCATTCACTGTGAAATACACCTTTGGGGAAAGGGCAATCCAGTAATCTCCATGGTGCTTCCTATAATAGAATCATGCTGTAGTGTGATATAGACTACTGGTAGGGGTTCCATCTCCACACATGGCAGTCATGGATGTTTTGTGTGTGTTTCTATGTTTGTGTAGGCAGCAATGCATTCTGGGCTAGTCACACTCACTACAATTCAAATGCCCTACTTTGGGAATCCTGCTGATGTCATTCACTGTAAAATACACCTTTGAGGAAGGGGCATTCAAGTAATCTACATGCTGCATCCTATAACAGCATTGTGCTGTAGTGTGATATAAACCTCTGGTAGGGGTTTGATCCCCACACATGGCAGTTGTGGATGTTTTGTGTATGTTTCTATGTTGTGTAGGGAGAAATGAATTTTAGGCTAGTCACACTCACTACAATTCAAATGCCCTACTTTGGCAATCCTGCTCATGCCATTAACTGTGAAATACACCTTTGGGGAAGGAGTCCTATAATGGTGTAGTGCTATAGTGTAATATACTAGTTAGGTAGGCGTTCTAATCCCAGACATGACAGGTGTGTTTTTGTGTCTGTGTTTGTCATTCATATCCTGTGTAACAACTGGAGTCAATGTGGAGCGGGTTTTGCAAACTTCTTATATGGTGGGCCAAGTATATATCACAATTTCCACCGTACAGGGATAACACATGTGAAATAGCTCGGAGGCTGGGGTGCAAATCCATACCTCTAAATGTGACAGCAATGGCAGCTGAACAATGTTAGCAACCATTGTATTACCAAGAGTACACTCTCAACCCATGTCTCATACACACACTCACACTTGCCTGGGCAACAGCCGCTATGTTAGTAGTACCCTGCATATTGCCCACTGATAGTAACCATGGTGTGATTGCAGTGGACTACAGAGGGCATGGCACCCTGTCCATCAGTCCAATAGGCATGTACATGCTGACAGTGCACCTCCCCCATGTTCCCCACTGGACATCTGCAACACCTGTGGTGCCACCAAATGTGACCCACAAAGGACATTACATGCCTGAAACATAAGCCCTCTATGGACAGATGCCACTGACACCAGAGAATACCAGAATCATGCCAGCAATGTACGTGCAGGGTAAACCTGCTGTCCATGAACAGTTCCTGCCACATGAAGCCAGGACTGACACATCTGATGATAACGATCTGTGTACACAACATGGGCGGACACCCCAGGTACAGGTCCACATGTCACTGTACATGCATGTGGGAGGTGTGCACATCCCAGATACTGTCCATATCATGGACAAAGGAATGCATACATGGCAAGCAATGCACAGTGTTGGCCACATGCAATAGTCACCCAGGTAACTGGATGGTGAATGCAGTACTCACCTGTATGGGCAACTCCAGACACTACACCCCTGAGCCACAATGCAGACCATTGTCATGTGGCCTGATGTCAAGGTATACCCATCACCTAGCCTTGGATAGCCATCTGGCACCATCAACCCAAACACACCCATGAAGCAGTGCACACATGCATGTCACTACTGGCAACCATGTTTGTGTGTGTGGTGTATGATGCGTATGACCACATTCACACTCACTACAACTCCCATTAGCATATTGAAGCATGCTGTCCAATGTCAGACACCTCCACATACCCTTTGCCCATATAACTTCTGTATGACCCCAGTGGTGCATGTGATACCTGCACAGTAATGTGTTGTGGCAATCTCACTAGTGGTGGGTTATATTCCTGGCCCTGCCATGTGTGTCAATGTGTGTACTTCCTTGTGAGAGTGTGGCTGTGTTGATACTGGCACCAGTTCATGCGGACAGGCACATGTACTGCACCTACCGTATAGCTACCATATCCCTGTTTCAGATGCCACTCATCATTACATAAATGTTTTGAGGGCTCCTCAACATGCAACCTATATGGTGCATCCAATAACTGAATAGAAATGTGATAGCACTAGATAGTCTTCAGGGGTTTGATACCCTGTGCTGTTAGGTGTGTGACACAAACATACTTATGTTTAACTCTTCCACCCCTCCCTGACTTTACTTTGCCTCTATCTGCCTCTCTCACTCTCTCTCTCTGGTGGATGTGAATACCTACACCTGCTTTGCTTAGGCTACAGCATGTGTATTGTAAGTGGTGCTCATGATCAGCTGATGGCCTCTGCACAAATTGCAGCCCTCCTCTAGCTGATTGCATGTGGAACAGCTGTGGTAACATTCCCATAGCCAATTGCATGGAAACTCACTCTAATATCTAGGAACATTATGTTGGTGTTGGGCCTTTTTAGTCACTGTGAGCAGGAACTAGATATGTTGTTTGTCAAAAAGCATAACAGATTCATTGGGAATTTATCTCTAACAACAACACACAGTGGAAACAGGCCAACACACAGGAGGGGGGTGTACCTGACTTGACTACAGACTGTAAGTGCTGCTATACTGCAATTCGATTAATGTTGGTTTAACAGGGTGTGTGTGGATATGGCTGTCCTACATGTTTTAATACCTGTCATGCCAGTGCTATGTTTATGAGGAAACCCTCATCAGTAGGGTCATCTGCAGACTGGGCAGCATGTGGTGCCTTTTGTTTCTTGCGTTACCCACAGAGCACCTATCTGTGAACTGCAGAAAGTAGTGAGAGGACTGCAGTTTGTAGATGATGACAGCCATGAGAGTTACTAACTTCATTTCCCTTATAGGACATATGTTGCAACAAACCCTGTTACAACAGTAAATGTATGATGTTATTACAGCAACATGTCAATAATGGCCATGTGTTTGTGCCTCCAGCCACAACTCTAATAACCTTTGTACATATGTCATGCAGTAAGAGGTGCATATGTGCTGTACACCATATTTATTGACATCATATCTTATAACAAGCCAGTAAGATATCAGACTGCTACACATGTTATGTATAGTAGAGGTTATATTTGATGACATAACCTGTACATTCTGTGGTTGTGTGTACAGTACTGAGGTCTGTGTACATATGGTGATTGTCAACAGTGTGTGTGTATTGTTAATATGTACCTTGTCCTGTGTACAGACTGTGGTAGATGTCATTGTTCTTGGTCCTGTTCTATCTGATGTTACATGCTGCTCCACTGTATGTTATCTTATCAGCTTACATGTTTGTAGGGCCAAACACACACATGTCCCATACCACAGACAGGCATCGGACCACGGCCCAGTATATGTAGGGATAGTGTATGAATGGCACATATGAGGATGGTGTTGAACAGATAGTCCATATACTGTAATAGTATGCTAGCTTACCATATGTGGCTGTGGCTGTGTTCACATTGGTTGTGGTTATGCACTTTCACACAGATGTCCGTTACTCTGTGCTGTGACATGCCTGTAGATCCTGCTATATATGCAGGTACATGTGTATTCCCCCATAGGAAATGTAGTCCAGTGTTGAGCCAGTCTGCCTATAGCCTGCACAGTCCTTTGTTTCATGCCTAGCAGCGTAGTATACTTACCCAGTGAGATGTCATATCCAGATACTTGCCAAATGTACTGCTGCTGGGCCACCATAACAGTCACGTATGCCAGACAAAACAGTGGGATGCTGTACAGATGTATGTCAATATCTAGTGGGTAGTATGTGGCCATGGCACCTCTGCACCAGTGGTTATTATGTGTCAGGACAGACAGGGATGTGTAAATGCATAACCTATGGGGGCATATGTATACCAGTAGTTACGTACTATACCCATCTCCATGGCTGCTAACATCCACATTGTCAGGCTTAGTCACATGTCTTGCACTAAGGGGTTTTATGTATACCGCTGGACTGTCCAGAGTGTGTCAGACTGTCCACATATGTTGACCATATCTCTGCTGTAGTCCACAGGAGCATTACTGTGCTAGCTGTACTATGATGTCCTTAGGATGTCTGTTAGTAGTCAGTGGTGCACATGTAAAAAAGCAGATGTGACTTCCCGCACACACTATGCCTGTGAGGACAATATCTATTACAGTAGCAATAGTCTACAAATAAACCTGCAATACATACCTGACATCCCCTTGCACTACGAAGTTGGGACTATTGGGGCTGAAGTAGGGCTCCACTCCATGTTCAGGACATGTATATCTAATCATCCATATATCTGTATAGATATATACACATATGCATATCAACATACATAGATGTATATGTACATATATATGCATATAAACACTGAGATATATACATATACAGAGCAATATATGTCTACACATACACAGATAGAGATACATATGCACATATATGTATGGATATCTACATATATATTGACAGCAGTAGGTAAAGCAGAATAAATATGTATGCACATATATACCAACATAACTAGGCATAACTGTACACATAGGATGTGCACACATATATAGCTATATATACATATATCTATACATACATATATGTATATATACATCTATCTATATATACGTATATGTATATGTGTGTATATATATATATATATATATATATATATATATATATATACATATATATACATACATACATACGAAGGGATGTACACATGGCCATATATAAGTAACACTATACAGATGTGTATACAGACATACGTATGAGTATACATGTGTATTTACATGTAGACATATATAGACCTATTATTTGTATATAACCATATTCCTGTCATGTGTAAACATCACGGTTGTGTATACCCTCCCAGATGTATCTCAACATATGTATCTGCTATGTGTACATTATGATAAAACAACATATGTGATGCAACAGTCAGATTAATAACAAAGACTACACATTTTAGGAAGTAAAGGCAATTGTTCAATACTACTCAATACATGTATTGACAGCTATATTGATAAAACAACAACTGTATTCACAGTGGTCATGGCATACTGGGTAAGTGTTGTGACTGTAGTGTACAGGGTCCTGGGTTCATGACCTGCAAGGGCTGTTCATTTTGTTGCTGGGCAGAACAAGGGCTGTTGGACAGAGTAGTTAAGGCAGTTTTGAGCAGCTTTAAGTGGGTTTGCGTGGATTTGTACAAAGCTAAGCAATGCTAAGCTATGAGTAAATGTACAGGCGCTTTCACAGTGTAGGCTTCGCTTACCAGTGCGCAAATCAGCTTAGCTGTTATATTGCACCAATGCTGAGATTTACTATACATGGTCACACCACCCAGTTTGATAACATAGCAGGGTAATGCCATCTGTAATAAGTGTATTTAATGCCATGTACAATACATGCACCTATGTGCTGTCATTCCAGTAGCAAAGGGTGTGAGTGTAATGTGTGGCACACAAACATAAATTAGGCCTGTACAGCACTGTTATCCATGTGAATGTGTTACATGCAGGGGTAGTATCCCAAGGTACATGCTGTCACACTGGCATATAGTGTATCATGGCAGTACTACTGTTGACAGTGCTTACCCAGGCAAGAACAGAGTACTAAATGTAGAACTGACAACAGGCCCACCTGCAGGCATAGCTGGACTCTGAGGCCTCCCTGTTGTATCCCTGGTGTGCTAGCTGTGTCACAGTATATACCCCTTACTGGGTAATGGTCTGTCATGTAGAATGTAACTATAGGCTACCGTCTGTACGGCACATGTTACTGAGGGTATCTGACATGTAGTTATGGCATACATATTATTGTCAGACATCTATCTGTCAACATACTCATAATGCTGCATAGCTACTTGCCAAGCTGATGACTGTCAGTCCATGTACAGATGTGCAGATGGCAGGTATCCAGCTGGGATATGTACAGGCAAATTAAGCTTGATTGACACTGACATGTTTGCCCAGCTGTGTAAGAAGTGGCACATGTTATGGTTACCACTGTCACCATCAACCATACAGATAACTGTTACCACAATCCAAACCAGTTAAGCATGTGATGTGTGCAGCCTACCTGTAACACATAGGCCCTAGTAGCTTGGATGTGTGTTTGGCTGCTATGTGTCCATAAATGTGTATATGATGGTATATCACAGTATGTATTGTCCAAATACACCCATCACATCCTCATTAGCATACTGTACATGTCTGGGGATGTTCTGCATGTAACATGTAACCTGGGACACACCTCACCATAAATGCTGTGTGTTGTGTGCAATGTAAGCCACACACTTCAGTTTCACTACATAGCTAGGTAGGGGTCTTCTCCCAGTGTTGCCAAGTAACAGTGTGCGTGAATGTGGATGGGCCTACATAATGTTGCAGGGTATACATGCCTCAGCGGGCCACCCATCCATGTAGCACAGGCAATAACCGGTTTAGTAACCTGTGACATGTATTCAACTGTACTCTAGATATGTCACAGCCATGGTGTCACCACAGTGACATACCTTGTTGTGGAATATGACTGCATACCATCCTTGTGCTGACACATGTACACCTACAACACAAATGGATAACATTAAAGAGACCACATCTAACCAGTGCTGCTAATAGCTATAAGGCATCATTGCTGGATGGCTACACTACCTGCCATATATATGCATTACACTCTACTCCTTACAACATGTTACACTGCAGTACTGTGGCACACTGTTGTACAGTCACAGTATGCATCAGAACCATATCAGCCTGTCCCTGCATTAATGGTATAGATGACATAGATGGGGCACAAGTATCATGATATGCACAGGGTGTGATGTTGATTTGCCAGAGGCCAAGGGAGGGCCATACATTTGAAGCCATGTGTGTGGGAGAGAGGTGTACTCTGGAGAGCTGGGTGAGGTGATGTGGTGTGTGTAGGTATGGGGTTGCCCTAGGTGTGTTTGCATAGTGTGTAGGTATGCATGCACAGTTCTGCCATGTGGCTGCCCTACACAGGTGTTTATGGACAGCTGCAGACCAGACCTAGCAGGGTGTGCAGTTCACTGCCTATGGCCATGGACATGTTGACTGTGCCTGCCAGGGGTTTTGTGGGCATGTCCAGGAACAGGCCTCGATGTGCTAGTCTCATCTGCTGATGACAGTTGTCCTCTGGTACCAGGTCCCTCCTGGGACTTGCCAGGACCATGTGCACATGGCCTGCTGTAGTTTGGTGTGGATAGCACAGCCCCTGCACTGCCAGGACTGCTATTGCGACTGTGGGAGCCCCTTGGTGTCCTAGCACATCCATGTTGACTGTCAGCTGTTGGTGTTTCTGGCCCACGTCCACGTGAGCATTGCCGCATCCCCATCACACGTTGAAGCACAGACACACCACGGCCAATGAGGGCCACCATCTCATCATGCCATCTATCTGTGTGCTCGGTATAAGCACAGATGGCACCCGACAGTTCACAGAGGTTGTCACTTACAGATGCAAAAGCAGCCCTCTGCAGCCTCAGGCCCTGTCTGGTGTAACATTCCATACATGCCTGTGCTGCCATTACAGCCTGAAATATGCCCCTGCTGGTACCAGTTATGTCACCTATGTCAGGGGGATGATGTCCAGCGGCCCTACCACGAGCACCCTGGGACATTCCCCTATGTGTTGCCCTGATGGCCATCTGGCTATGCCTACTGCGACCGGACACAGTAGGCGTGGTACCACACTTCCCTGTGCACTGCCACCAAACTCCAGCTGTTCCTCCACCATAGCCACTGGTGATGGGGTATGTGTAGGCACTGAAATTGTGTGCAGGGTTGGGCTGGCTAAAAGGGATATGTCAAATGTTGGCATAGTGATGGCCCCTGACAACCCCACCTGTGCCTCTACAGTTCTATCATCATCTTCAGTGTCTGCATGGACACCAACATCAGATTGCATGCAGGAGTGACAGTGATCCACCTCACCACCTGTTGGGGAAAACAATAAATGCACTTTAAAACCTGTACAGCATTGCCTAACAGTACAGACACACACACACACACACACACACACACACACACACACACACACACACACACACACACACACACACACCCACACACACTCCTTCATAATTCCTACCTGTCCATGGCTTTACAGACAATCCCACATATATGTCCATGTGTTACTCCATCCTGCATCACACTTGTTAACATAAACACATTGATACGACTCATTAACATCTCAGTCCTCTATATGCCCACACAAGTGGTCACAACACAAGGCCTGTTGGTAATTTACCTGCCTGACCTGTGTGTATTGGTTTTACATGGCCTCACTGCTGTCATTTGGTATGAACCCTCTGTATGCTCAGAAATGATGTGCATGGCCCCTATGTGTGTGGGCTACTATGTTGTATCCATAATATCTCGCACTGGTGTGTCATGTGAATGTAATGCTCAGTACATGCCAGATATGCTGTCCCTACAGCCTATCATGTGATAACTGTAATATTTGAATACACTCCCTGGTGCTGACTAGTACTTCTCCAATGCATCTGTAGAGCTGCATACGTGGGCTGTAGGTAACCTCTCTCCTGACTGTGATATTAAGGGTGTACCTGGTGTCTACCTTTCCTCTAGATGCCTGTTCCATGCTACATACCATATTATACTATTTGCTGCCCTGTGATTACACACATGACAGGTATTCCTGGTGTGTAATGTGGCAGTCCATGTACATATACTGCATGGGCCCACAGGGAGGTACAGCCATATGAACACCCCACAATCACACATGTGCATACATGGCCACCCACACAGACACACATGCACACAGGCATCCTACATGCAACTACCTCCCTCCACGTCACCAGAGTGACCTTGCAGACAAAGTAACTAACCACCAGGATAAGCACACACACACTTACAGGTGAGGTTGCACAATGATAGTACACACAGTCCTCCTATTACCCATCTGCCAACATGCAGAACATATGGTACAAAACAGCATGCAGTTCAGCTATAGTCAATCCATGCTAGCAACACTATACATGTGTGTGATGAATGTGCTGTGTCACTAGGTAATGCCCCTTCCCCTGCATACTAATGCACCCATCTACACAGTATTGCTGTCCACCTGTTCTGCACCCTGCCATGTACTGAGCACCACAACTCACAGGTGTATAACCCATTGTGGAATGTGTAGTACTGTGTCAGTTATATCAACTTTACATCTCACAGCCCCTATGTTTTTCAGCAACACATACCTGTTGACAGAGGCACAGCAAAATGATAGGCATAGTTTTTATTCAAACTAAAGGGGGGGGTGAAGCATAAACTATGGGCCTAGCTTTATAAATGCCCTTGGGCAGATAGCCTAGTATGAACCTATGAACCTATGAACCTATGTTATGATATGTGGATAGTTGTCATTGGTGATTGCCTGATTTAAAGCTGTCAACATCAACAGACCATGTATGACCACTCCAATACTCTTACACTGAAGCCATCAGAGCACACCATGGCTATGGGGGGTGTACACACTTTTATTGATTTGACACATGCATTCTTGACCTGCTATGGGACCACATCACTGCATATCTTAGCAGTACATGAGCCCAATATGTGCCATATGTCCTGCACTTTCACATGCAGTGTCTACAGCTTGTGTCAGGTGTGTGGCTGCTGACCTCAATGCATGCACACCATGTGGGGATGTGTGTTCACACCCTTATCATGATGGTTTATTGCACCTCTTGTTCTGTGTACTACAGCAGTCACTGCTCCTGGAAGGGGTATACCAGCGTGGGCCATCTGCATTTGCCAGTGTATGTTCAGTCTGCCCTACACATGTCCCCCTATTCTGCAAGGTCTACTCATGTGCACAATCCATTGTGTTCACACATGGCCATCCCTATTGCTGTGTGGGTAGGTTTATGGCTGCCACTGGCTCTGAACCTGACTATGTGCAGATAGAGCCATTCCTAGCATCCTTAGGATCCCTGCTGCAGTGCACTGGTGTGTCATGCTGAACCCCCCCATTCAGCCTTTATGCAGATGCATAACAAATAAGCCCTACACATGTGTGTCACTTTGCAGTATCCTATACACTGTACACCACATGTTGCAGCCAAGACCCAGCTGATAATGTGGACTTCTGTAATGCCTTATGCCATAGTGTATCTCTAATACAGTTGCCATTTTCCTACAGGTATATACATGGTGTTGCACTGTATATGGGTGTTGTTCCAAACTTGTCCCTACTGTAGGCCATGTCTACTACCAGTATGTTACTTCCTGTGGACAGATTCTGCAATGACAGGATGTTAGATATCATGCAGGTGCATGACATAACCTTCCAATATCCCATCATGGTCTCCCCTGTGAGACCGTGCATTTCACAGCAACAATACATGCACATGTACAGCATGCATTCAGGGTAGGTGTGCGAGATGTGTGCATGGAATATACCATCACCATTACATGCCCGGTGTGTTGGCAAGCATCTACATAAATCATACTCCCTAGCTACAGGCTGCTGCCTTGGTGGTATCCTGGAGGGACTTACATAAGAGGGTGAGAGATGCAATGTCAGTGACCACACCTGTGGCAGTGCTACAGGGTAGGTGCAGTATTACAATACATCAACGGTACATTCCCACTATACTACCACATCTGGACATCTGTTTATCACTACAATGCAGCAACACAATATATCTATGATGTGTCAGATATGCATGATCTACCTGTAACAATGTGGATGCATACACGACAGTGGTCTACTGATGTGCCCTGTGTCCTTACCTGCATGCTCCTCAGCCGGTGTGTGGGTGACACCCACCTCCACGAAGAAGGCCAGCGGTTGACAGCTGTCCAGATGGGCAGGTACCACGAGGCTGGCTAGGAGCTTCTCCATACATGTCAGGGGGGGTCAATGGCATGGTGGTGAGGTGATGCCGTGGACTGCAGCAGCATGCCAATGGGGCATTGCAAAGCAGGTCAGTACAATGATGCCGGAACTGCTCATAACAACAGATGTGCAGTTTGACATCATTGACCCTGTGGGCTAGGTTGCTCCACAGGGCAGTCCAGTCCTACTGCTCATCTGCAGCCTTGCAAAACAGCACTGGATAGTGCTGGATCAAGTGTGATATCACCACATCATTCTCCGCTTGGGAATAGGTGGGCAACCGTGCATGTGCCATCTTGGCTGAAAGACATGAAGATGGAAACAGGTCTGAGCAACTCATACAGCAAGGTTACCACAGTTCGTAATACACATCTCTGTCACCCTCCCACCATATCAGCTTCAACAAACTGTACACACAATTCATTAGGTATGGCTGCAGCTTACCTACCAGTGGGACAGATATTGCATCGTACGACACTTTCTGCTATGTGATTGTAGCCATGTCCCATGTGTTGTCACTATCATTGCTGGCCTGTTACAAAGCATTCACCTGCATGCCATTGTCAGGGTCACTATGTTTCAATATCTGCCAGTGGTATGGCTGCTCTGGGATTGCTGCACATCTGACATTCTGTGTTATTGGAAATATCTATGCATGCTGTTGGACATGTAGCGGGATTGTGTAGACTATTACTACCAACGTGTTCGATAACAGTGACACAATAACATGTATATGTTCTATTGGCCAGCAGATCCACCTCTCCAAACCAATCTGCCCATGATACCTGGCCACATCACATGTGTGTCCCAACCTGGAGCCTCCTCATGTACTGGTCCAGCAATACCATCAGGTGGAACCACCCAGGGGATGTTGTCCCCCCCTTGGGGCACACACAGACATGTTCCTGTCCCCTGAGGTCAGGTCTAGAGTCTGTTCCATACCAGGCTCCACAGACACACGCGGGATGTGCTACATCAGTCTGAGGCACCCAGTACATATTCAAAGGGCCAACATGCTCCTCCTGCTCAGCATCCAGACAAAGCACCTTCAGGACATGGACTGCTGTTGTGAGTAACAGTGGGTGGGAGGCTTTTTCCCATTAAGCCCATATTGGGGCCCATGGGGCGTCCAAATCACAGACCACACACACCATCCAGGGTGTTTACCCATCATGTGTCACATACCACCCCTGTAGACTGTCCTCTATATCTACCAGTCGTGACCACCTCCACAAGTATACCTGCTATGCTTCCCCATATTCTCATTGCATACGTCACAGATGGGAGCAATGTGGTCCTAACATGGGACTAACATGTGACATACCTGTCCATGTTGCACACACTGCCAGCTGTAGATATCTGTGTCTATTGCTATGTGTGCTGATGCCTCGCACATAGCATGCATCACTGTAGTAGTAATATAGGGGACATGTCTTTACATACATATATGTGTGTGTGTGTGTTTGTATATATGTAGACATGTAGATATAGGTATATATCTATATATGTGTAGATATATGTGATGTTGTATATATGTGCACTTATATATGTGTACACATGGGTATCTGTATATTTGTGGACATACATGCTGAAATACACACAAACACACACACACACACATATATATATATATATATATATATATATATATACATATATATATATATATATATATATATATATATATATATATATATATACATATATATATATCTTTATATAGAACACCTTCCTGCATCTTTTTAGTCTCCTCCCCATCTCCCTTGGTGTCCCTCAGGGCTCCATATTAGGGCCGCTCCTATTTTCCATCTATATTAATGATCTTCAGTCAGCAATTCCACATTCAACCTGCATTCAATACGCAGATGACTCCACTATTATCTGCTCAGCTACTTCTCAAATTGAACTGCAGACCATCACCCAGAAAGCATTTAATACTGTTGAACTATGGTTTACAAACCGCTGCCTCCTACTAAATCCAAAGAAAACTAAACTGCTACTATTCTCCCCAACCCGCAAGTCCACCCCTACACATTTTACACTCACATCTAACAATGGTACTATCATCTCTCCAGACCTATCTACCAAACTCCTAGGAATATCTATAGACAACAACCTCAACTTTGACACATATTAACAGTACTATAAAAACAGTCAACAAGAAACTTGGATCCCTCTATAGAATCAAACCCTTTCTTACTCCAGCAGCCAGGACTGCTATAGCCAGAACTCATCTCATCTCTACACTACTCTATGCCTCACCCATTTATACAAACCTTTCTAAAACCAACATTAACAAGTTGACTGTATCCTATAATAATATTGCCAGATTTGCTGCTGCCACTCCTTTCTGTACCCATCTCTGCCTAAATCTTAAACAACTTGATTGGTTAGAGTTTCCACACCATCTGCACTTTTCACAGCTTACTATTGCCCACAAAACACTGTATCAACCCTCCAATACTCCTATACTTTCAAGCCTACTTACCCTCTACCACAATCCTAAAAACTTACACTCTTCTAATAAACTTCTGTTTAACACCTGTAGATCCAACAATTTAGCAGGTGACTCCCTCTTCTGTAATACCATTGGTAAGCTATGGAATCTATTACCCACTGAACTCACAACTCTCCCCTCTCATACACATTTCAAAAAGAAGCTCAAGCTTTATCTCATGACACACTGGCTATGTTCCTGTTCTATCCCTGACTAACTGCTGTTTCTTCTCACTAATTACCTCCTGCCTCAACTAGCCTTCCATATGAGATCTGCTTTTTATGTATCTTTGACTGAATTCTTCTTATATACACCTGTATCTCATAATTAATTACTGCTCTGGCCATGCTTATTGGTAGTATAGCAGTTAACATTTCAAAAAAAAAAAAACATAAACTGTTTTTCCCCTATTCTTTTCAAATCTGCTCTAATCTATACTGTCTTTGTATACAACTTATTGGTACTTCTTTCCTGAATGTATTTTGCAAATGTTCTTCTGTATATTTTTTCAAGTCTGCACTTAATTTTGGTTCTTATTGTATATTGTTTCATTGTATATTGCTTGTTGTATTGCACATGGAGCTTTTCTCCCCGGGCCTCTACTGAAAATGGACATGTATCCAGCTAGACTAGCCCGGTCAACAAATGTAAAATAAAATAAAATAAATAAATAAAATAAAATAATAAAATATTATATATGTGACATATGTATACATATGCATACCTATATGTGGGGGACATTCAGACATCAGCTCCACAATCACACAATACCTTCCTGCACAGCTGCACTTTTCTGCCTTGCTACAACACAGACAGGTGCCACATATGGACACAGCCTGTCATTAGGTGGGTATATGTAGGACCCGATTTCAGGTAACTGTATTACACACCTATGGCATTCCGGCATGCTACATTACAGATTAACCTGAGTATTCTGCCAGTGGTGGGCCATGCATCCCATGTGTCCATAATAATGCCATTAATTCCACCACCAGCTATTGGCAATGTAATATACATACTTCTCATTACACAACACACACTATGATGGTTTACATCTTGTCAGCCAGTGCTGACCTGCACAGTTGACTGCTATGGCCCACTACCCACAGGGACAGACACTATTGTCCATAGCAGTTGATCAGTTGAACATCATCACAACAACACCTGATGGCACATATAAATCATTCCACATCATCTATCCCATTAAGATGGACCAGGTACTACATTCTATTACATGTATATATACTTCATGTACTTGTTGTGGGAATTATGTCTAGATGAATGAATGCTGGCTAAATGCCTTTGCCTTAGGCTTTTTTTTGTTTGAAGTTTCTGTCTTTCTTTCTCTTTTTTTTTAATTTTCACTGTCTCTCTCTCTCTCCAGTAAATGGATTGAGCTGCTTTGAATAGATTGCAACATGGCTTTAGTAGGTGATGCACATGATCAGGTGATGGCCTCTGCACCAATCAGTGTCCTCCACTTGCTAACTGCATGCAGCTTACTGTGTAGTACTTCCAATTACCACTGTCATGGCAACCACCTACTATAAATCCCTACATCATGTCGGCATGGTCCCTTTACCTTTCCTGTGTGATGGACATCCTTCCTGTGTGTGGGCATTAGTGTTACAGACAGCAGGTAGCAATACCGCTTACAGGAGTACCGGCACACTCAGGCCAGCTACATATTTGTAGGAGGTTCCAGAACTACAGACAGAGTGTGAGCAGAGTTGTGTTATGCTTTGTATAGTACTGGTGTTACAGGGTTTGTGTGTACATATTAGTTTACCTTGGAATGCTGTCTGTCTGCATAGCTCTCAACTGTGGGCCTATCCTCTTGGTGGCCAGAGATGTGCCTATCATGTTTTGTCTCTCCACTACACAGGTCCTGTGTCAGATATTTCACTAACAGTGTGTGTGTTGAGTACTATCAGTACATGGCTACATCCATTTATGTTTCTAACCTCAAATCCCTGACTAAGAGTATGTTGCAGACTATCCTGTAACACCAGTGACATGCTTAGTGTATGGCAACAGTTTTCCACATATGGGCCTCTGTTCCACCCTCTGTCCTCCACCTACATACCAAGCTTTGCACATATGACATGCTGTCAGGGTTGTTCTGTAGTGGGCTGTGAGTATGTCATGCTGCCATTCCTGCCATCAGTCCACTGCTGTTGTATCCCCCACACATATGGTGGGGCTAGGGCCCTCTATGTGTGGGCCTCACCTACACAATACATGTGTGCCCTTATGCACTCCAGAGGGCAGTGTATGTAACAGTGGTATATGGCCCTTTATTATTGAGTCTGGGGGGGATGCACCATAAATAACCTAGACTGTTACAAAATGTGGGGGTATCAGGGGTGAGCTGCCTTAAGGTATCTGGATGTACAGTACCATACAATTCACCTATATTTACATTAGATATATACATTGGGTGAATGCAGGCCTACTGTCTCCTGCCATACAGACTGTTCTGTTTGTCATTGTGCTTGTGATGGCATCAGTTATGCTTTGTTATGTAACAGTTACATCCCATTTGGTCAGTTAAAGTCTTTACCACCTAGTGATTGCATACAGATTGCAGATAGAGACTGCTGAACTATACACCTGCATTACCTACTGTTGACTGTTTGGTATCCTGTGGCCCAGCCTGGATTTACTACTGTACTATTTGAAGGGCTTGGCCTGGACAGCAACAGCTGTGAACCTTTCCAGACTACTGTATTAGTATAAGTGTTTCACAGTTGCATTACTCTGTTTATATGGATGTCAGTGTCTGAACAGCTATATGACATGGCATGTAATTCTGTAATAGTACACAAATAAAGGTTTTCCATTTATGCAAACCTGTGTGTGGTGTTATATCCTATGACCTCTCTGTGGGTATATGTTGCAGGCAGCAACTGTCATTTGTATGGGTAGCTCATACAGTATTGAGTTACTAAGGTGTTAACTGTAGGCATAGCGGCTGTTGCATATTGTGTGCACCTTCTACATATGTATCTTACTGTACATATCTCTGCGCCTGTATGTGTAGTCACATGTATATCTATATATATGTATCTGTATCTGCATATATGTGTCTGTGTATATGTATCCTGGAGATGTTGATCCACATTGTACATTTCCTATGGGAGCCAGACTGTACTGCATGATATGTTACCAATACCAGCCTGACATCATACAGGTGGGATGTAGTACTGTTAACATCTTGTGCCCATGTCATGCCAAATCCTGGTTATGTGATCTGCAACACCTGGTAGTGCATTGCAGGGCAGATGTGTTTGGGTGTGGGGTATACCTATTCGTATAAGACATATATTGTTTGGGGCCTCTCAACCCCATTAACAGTGCAGGTGGACATATATGTTTTAGTTATTTTCCCATTGTTATCTACAGATGTATGTCCCTATATACCTATATAGATACATATATCTGCTTACTTATATATAACTATGTCCGTATATACCTACAAAGATATATATCTGCTTACATATATGTAACTTGCTGTGTATATTTAGATGGGTCTACTTGAAAACACTGACACGCCAAAACACCGACGACGAGAGCACCAAGACCGGAAGATCGACAACTCAGATTATTTATTTATTTATTATTTTTATTTTTTTTTACATTTGTTGACCAGGCTAGTCTAACTGGATATATGTCCATTTTCAGTAGAAGCCCGGGGAGATAAGCTCCAAGACATGACAAAATACAAATACATTTACAAACAACAAAAAGCAGAATTTGTAATAAAAAATAGCAAATATAATAAAAATATAATAAAACTAATCAAGCAGGGGGATAACATGGGAGACTTTCCATAAGGTGGAGATGTAACCTTCGTGACCGACAGTTTAAAAGCCCGACGCTGAGAACACCGACATGTTAAGGTAAGTGTGTGATAGTGACAGACTTTAGGGTTAGGGGCGGGTTAAGTGAATTAGGGTTAGGGCGTGAGTTAGGTGAGTGTGCGATAGTGACAGACCTTAGGGTTAGGGTTTGGGTTAAGGTTAGTGCATAGTTAGTTGTGTATGTAAGGTTTAGTGTAGGTTTGTAAGGTTTTTGGTGTGCTTGTGTTGTGTATGTGTTTTCAGAAAAGGTATTTGTTTTGTTTTGTTGAGTGTGGGGATTGTTATTTGACAGGCATGTGAAGTTTCGTGCTTTTAAACTGTCAGTCATCTCAGTTGGCGATCTTCCTGTCTCAGTGTTCTTGTCGTCGGTGTTTTGACATGTTGGTGTTTTGAAGTAGACCCATTTAGACATATAGGTGTAGACATATATATCTAGAGATGTAGGCATTTGCATGTATATATGTTCATATATATTTATATATATGTGTGTGTGTATATATATATATATATATATATATATATATATATATATATATATATATATATATATATATATATATATATATATATATATATATATATATAAAAAAAAAATATATATATATATATATATATATATATATATATATATATATATATATATATATATACATGTTGTGCCTGTTTAGATATTAATATATTTACACACATGCATACATCTAAATGGTGGAATACAGTCTCTGTACTGTTGAATGACTGGGCTGGATGATATGCTTTTGAAAACATCAGAGTTATGTGTATCTGACATCGCTGAATGGTAAATCACTTTGGTTGTGGTGTGCAAGGTCCTGGGTTTGAGACTTGCAGAGGCTGCTTATTTTGTTGCTGGGTTGTTGGATACAGAGTGATTAAGGCACTTTAAAGCAGTTGTAAGCGGGTTTGCATGGGTTTGCATGCAGGTAAGCACTGCTAACTTCCGGTTACAGTTTCTTATACCCAGTAGGCATTGCTTACCCCCACACAAATAAGGTTAAGCCTGCTTACTGCTGCTTAAAAGGGTTTACTCCTGCTTACCCCTGCACTAATTTCTTTAAAGAAAAGAAAAAGGAGTTGATAGGAAAGTGGTGAAAAAAGGGGCACAATGAGGGAAAGAGCATAGGGAAAATAGCCAGGGTTGTGCAGGAAGGGTGTAGGGAAGGTCCATAGCTGCCCATTTCTTCTACAGCAACAGCTGTGCATATACACTGAATTTGGAGGTGGATTTGCCACAGCAAACCCCTGGGAGGGGGTGAGGACAACAATAATAAGTTGTGATGCCAATTAGACAGGATTACATGTGTCCAGTGGACACGTGTGCAAAATGGCCAGCTATGTATTGGGCGAGACTTTTTTGTGGGAACAGATTGCCCTTTTTTTTTCAGGTGAGAGTGGGATGTTGGGGAGGGGTAGTATGTATATTTGGGGAGGTAGGTTGGGTAGGTTAACAGACAAGACAAACAAGATGCATACAGGGGCGGTATATGACACATGAGGGGGGTAAAAACCTTGATGGGGAGTGGTGTTGGGGAATCAGAAGCCCATGAGCCCCCTAGTGGAAACAGTGGGACTGAGGTCCCCACCCATGGGCAGTCACCACTGCACCTTCACAGCCTCGAAGGTGGCTGTGCTGGGGGCTGAGTTGCAGAGCCAGGCTGACTCTCTAATTGTAACACATGGCCCTCGAGCTGGGGTAGAAGATCGCCAAACTGCTGGTTGATCTCTCTATGCCCCATGACCTTACCTGGCGACAGGTGACAGGTGCATGTCCGCAGCCACTCCCAGCGGGGGTGAGCCCCATCTCCTCAGGTGGTTCTACCTGAAGGTGGTGCAGGACCAATGGACAGGGAGGTCCTGGTATGTGCCCCAGAAAAGCTGGTGCCCAGTGCCATGGCCAGCTGAGGTGGGACAGGTGGGTCCACTGGGACCGGCCTTCCAAAGCGTGTTATAGTGTTTAGATTTCATCATCATATGTGGGTTAGTAATAGTCAGCACATTCCAGGGTTAGGTGTAACAGCATGCATAGATATTTCAATTAATCCAGACACCTGATACAGAACAGTTGCATAGCAAACAGAACACATGCATATATGGGACCACAGTGGCAATAAGAACAGGATGCAGGTACATTGATGGTACCATGCTACCAGTGTTGGAATAATTCAATATAGCACTTGCATGGGAACCATTAATATATTTATCAAACAATTGGACAGTATCAGAACATAAGTGATATTACATACCAGTTGGGGTGGGTATGTTGATTATTGTTGGAGATATGGTGGGGGAGGAGAGAAAGATGTCAATTAACAACTAGTATATTCCTGCAGTCCACATTACTTTCCTAGTCAGTGCTGTTATCTGTACCTTATAAGTCTTGCTACACTACTCAAAAGCCTTAGTTTGGACAGTGATGTGGCTGTTATCATTGTTACACATGATCTGGTTTTACCTGCAGCATACACCTCTTACCTGGTATACCTGATGAGGGAATGTTTGTTAACACTAACTAACTATTTCTACACATACTCCCAGATTCTGGGTTGATGTTGTGCACATAGCTATCCAACTCTTTCTGCTGAGACTCTGGCCATGTGTTGACAACATGCTGGTGTACCAGGGCATATCTAGAATATTTCCCTCTTCCACCTTTAGTGACCTGACACGCACATATACATGCTTTCCTACACAGTTACATTCTGTAGCTCATTGTGCGTGACAGTGATCAGTGATACTTTATTATTCAGAGAAACTGCAACACTCACAATTCTCTACAATACCAGAGTGAACCGTACCAGTACAGGTTACAATGTTCTGTATTTCTCAGCACAGTGTTCGTATCCGACGTACATGTGGGAGCAATGTTTGTTAGCACTACCTGACTGTTGCCACACAAACTTGCAGATTACACATTAGTATTATGCACATAGATCTCACTCTGTTACTGTACACACTCTAGCCACAGCTTGACAACATGAGAGTGTAGATAGGACATACTTGAAATATTCCTCTCCTAACAGTTTTGGGGGTTGCTACAGTGACAGGTTTGTTCTCATAGGTGTTTGACAATCACTTGTATTCCCTGTTTGCTGGCTAAACATCTGGGATAATCCCACAGACATACCAGGGGGGCAGGGGGACAGGAAGCAGATATGGGCCCATATACTGGACATTCAGGCCTCATCTGTACAGTTGTGGGGTATGATTCTGTATTTAGCCGATGTCCACTCCCAGGATTCAGCATGGCTGTGTCTGCTACAACTTAAACACTGTCCATCACAGTTGTGTCTGGTATATAGATATTGCTGTATATCTCCTATCTGCTTTCTGTCTTTTTAATCCCCTGTGCTTTTGCATTCTGACCTTGTATTGCAACACTCATACAGATTTCATAGACAGTTATATGTTGTAGGACAGTGTGGGCGACAGTGATGTGTAATACTTCATTATTCAGAGCAACTGCATCAGTCACACTGTCATACAATACCAATGTAAACAGTACCAGTACTGGGTATCATTCCTGTATTTCTGGGCACAGTGTTGGTATCTGACAGACCTGTGGGAAAACTGTTTATTAGCACTACCTGAATGTTCCCACACACAGTACCAGATTCCACGTTACAATTATGCACATACATCTCACTCTGTTACTGTACACACTCTGACTACAGCTTGACAAGTTGGGGTGTAAATGGGACATAAGTGGTTTCTTAGTCTCATAAGGTATTGTGGAGTTGCTAGTGTGCCAGCTGTGTTCTCATAGATGTGTGTCAATCAGCTATATTTCCTGTTTGCTGCCTATACTTCTGGGATCATCCCACTGATTTCCCAGGGGGACAGGTTGATAGGCAACAGATATGGGCCACTTTAATGGACATTCTGTACAGTTGTGGGGTATGATTCTCTATGCAGAGTACTACCACTGGCAGGATTCGAACCATGGCTGCGTGTGCTAAAAGAATAAGAGTTCACATCTAGTTGCATGTGCTATTTGGGGTTTTGTTGTCTGCATTTTCCCTGTTTTCTGTCTGTGCGTCTCTCAGTTGTACTAAATGGCCTCTGGGGATTATACCTATCATATACAGGCATTCCTAAAAATTAAATTTATGGTGCACAGTGTGGGTAACAATGCTTAATACTACAGTACTATTACATGCTTGCTAATTTACATTACCATATGATACCAGAGTATACACATGCAGTCCAGCAGTTAGACCTTTATTGTCAGGCTATTATACTTTTATTAACATACAAACGATATGGGACTCTTCCTGACATAATCTCTAGTGTATACAGTACTTGCCTTGAACTATACAGGTTTTATACAGGCAATTAATTTACTACTACTTTTAGTTTTATTTCCTGTGACAGTAATTGCACGAGTATTACTGACCTGCCTCACATCGCAACTTTGCCAGGTGACTGACGTGGGCCTCCTGGTTTGTGGCTCACTCCATTGCAGCTTTGGGTGACATATGAAGAATATTTAGCCATACCTATCCATGATATACCTGAGATGGCATTTATTACATACATAGAGGGGTGATACTTACACATGACTGGAACATCCCCTGCTGCTCTAGCCTCTTGGAGCCACTTCTCCAAGAGGTCCCCCTTATGCTGCTTCAGGTCGGCATAGTGATGCCTGATCTGACCACCAGTTCGGGGTATGCCAATAGCACTGGTAAGGTCGTGGTCAAGATGGTCCCAGGCCTCCACCTTATATTGGGAGCCATGGTACTGGCCCTGCAGCAGTCTCTGCTCATGGTCTTTGACAAGGAGTCCTGCCATGACCTTGGACTCCTGGATGCACCAGGGCTGCGCCCGGAAGCGCACACCTTCTCCCCTTACTGCCATTGTGCCTGCATGGGGACGCTACAACCAGTTATGAGATGTATTCCCGCCTCCTGAGTTTAAGTAGGGCCGATTTCCTGCACTTTTCCGTGATTGACTAGTTTTGAAAAGGCTAAGCTATGGGCAAACCTGCTTACCTAGGGTTGGCATTATTTAAAGGGATATAACACTAGGTACATTGAGTTAGCTGGCCTACACATTGCTTACACCTCTTAAGCTGGCCTGTGCAGTACCTAGCATTGCTTACATTAGACTTTGCATTATAATTCCTTTCTGGCATTGAGTTATTATTCATTACACCTTATATGTATGCCTGGTATCCATGATTCATATGTACATGCACTGTATGGGGTCCTTGTGTTTTATTGGGGCTTCAACACTCTGTTACAATTACACCTGACTTCTGGCCTTACTGCTGTACTCCGGCTCACATATTTATGTTATGTAGTGGGTTAAGGCACATATGTCTGTATACTGATTCCTTTCACAGGTTCAGTTTGGTTTTACTATGGTGAAGACTTGTTTGCTGATACCTCATTCTTCTGCACTTCTGTGATGGCTTGCTGGCTAACTACTGTGACTAGGGTCCTGGGTTTGAGATCTGCATGGATGTTTATTTTGTTGATGGCCAGAACAAGGGCCATTGGATACAGAGTGATTAAGGCACTTTTGAGCATTTGTAAGCATGTTTGTGTGGGTTTGCATGATGGTAAGCACTGCTAACCTGCCGTGACATCTGTTTACAGACAGTTAGCTTCAGAATTGCATAATGAGTGTAGGCATTGCTTACCGCTGTGCAAACGGGGTTAAACTCAATTACTAGTGCTTAAATATGCTTACTACTGCTTATTGGTGCTTAAACCTGTTTACTAGTGCTTTACTCATTATGACACTGACACCTCACATGTGTGTTTACTGCAGTACTCCACTTCATAAAAATTTTATTTAGTGGGTTTTGCAACATAAATATTGATCACAACATGCTTTTCCATGGAAAATGGAATGTGCTGCAGTGGGACTTGAACCAGGAATGCCTGCTTGTAAGGAAAATTTTCTCCCCACTACACTATTGCTATGCTGCTTAATTTCCATATATCTTCCTTGTTGTCCTCTTCAGCCATTTAAGCTGCATTAACCATAGCTAAGCGATGAGCACAGCTGTGCACCTACGGTTGGGATTTTTATAAAAATAAAAATTAAAGGGTTTGCTTATTTAATTTATGTATACTGCTGCTGTTGTACACAAGGGGGACAGTTGGTGGGGTATGCGGACACCTATGAGTGGTAACGCTCATTTCTGACCCCTTTCTACTTTTCTTCATTGTGGAGGCATGTATATTCTGAGAACTCTGCTCTTAGACAAGCCCCCTGCACTCTTACATGCTCCGTGTAAGACTAGGAGCTTAGGCAGTGTGCCTCATTACTATGCATGGAGCGCTGCCATCCTGCTCCTAAACATCCGTCTCCATGCAGGACTAAGCTAGTCCTGCATGGAGGAAAACTAAATCTGGGGGAGTATGTGGCTAACCAGTATTAGCTGCTCTCGCAGACTGCCTTATTATCCTGAAACTTGGCCAGATGATTCACCTTCCACAGTGATATTTCTGCCCATGGAAGATCACTGCGGTAGGGCAGTCTCTAAATCAGAAAAGGTTACTTTAAGGGCTGGCAACTAGTTGTAGGGTATACCACTCACTGTAACCCTTTCTGAATAACAAGACGATCACAATAATAATATGCATTATTATTATTACATATGGAATTAGAATGATTAGCAACAAGCCATTATCTATAATTTTAATCTAGAAAAATGTATTAATTGTTGTGGATACATGGAAGTATTTTTTTAACTGACCGCAGTCATTGCTGCTTACTAACTTAAATTACCTTTTTTCAGAAGTCATTTTCTGTTAAAGTTACTCAAGGGCACATAAGCAAAGCAACAGGGATATAAACTAATAAACCAAACAAAATAGGGAGAAGAGCATCCTTTAATACATGATTCTGCTCTGAAATGCCAAACAAAATCTGAGCATCAGAAATGCCAAAAACTAATGCCTGAAACTTAGAAAAAAGTAAAACGGAAGTGTAGTTTTTTATAAGGAGATAACCCCTTGCACATTCCAATGTGTGTATGGGGGGGTTACCACCCCCAAACTTATATATACCAGTTCAATAATTGCACCAATTCATAGAAGGAAGAATTATCCCAAAAGAGAAAAACAGAGACTGGTGCACACTTTTAAATAGCACCAGTAGTGATCTACAGGAAGCAGCAATCAGTATTGCATTCTTCAGTGTCTTGTACCATGTGCTTCTTATGTAAAAGGAATTTCACCTCAGCCACACATACATATTTCATACCATGTACATCTTAATAGTTAAATACTTCACATTATATGGCAAAGACCTAACCTGAACCTTTAAATTCCAGATGTAGATACTGATGACCATCATTTTTCACTTTTCTACAAATCTAAAACAGTGTGGCACCAGTTTCTTAACCACTGCCGAAAGGCTTACAGATTTTATCGGTATTGTGGAAACTTACTATGAAGGTAATATTTTACTAAATTATCCCCCCTGTTTTTTCCAGGCATTAAAAAGCCCCACCATGTAATCATTCATAGATAGAATGCTAGCTGCCTAACATTAGCTATGATAATCCTTTATCTGTCCTCTAATTTTAAATTGACCATTAAATTGTAAATACATAATAATTCCATCAAATTAAACAATTCTAGTCACCCTCTTGGCTCAATTCCCCCAGAAACAAAGTCACTTATTTTATAACAAGTTCATCCTCATATTGCAATAGATAGAGTTCCATAACACCCTTTACATCCAGGGGGTAGACTGTAATACAAGACATTTCAAAACAATTGTATCAGCATAATGAATGCTGTTACTATCTGGTGAAAACAAACTGGAGGAAGAATTATACTGCATGCCACAAAGATGTTTTATATATCGTATGTTAAACATAGTATGGTTATACCAATGTAGCATTTACTAGGAAAGTAACAGCTTCTGATATGATTTACAGTATTTATAGTTATGCAAGTGATCTTGTATACATGTCCACTGATACTGCATATTTGTGCCCCACCAAAAAAAATGGACACCATGCACTCTTACATCTGAATATTCTCATCTGTGTACTGTGTTGTTTAGTAACAACTCATTCCTTTTAACAAGACAATGTATTTCTCTCGCTTTACTGTATTAATTTGGAGTATGAGTTGTTTGTGAAATTATAATTGCAATATAAATAAACCAAAGGAAAAAATCAGACATTATTCAACACATTTTTATTTTTGAATGACATGTTTTTCTTTATAATCATGTTTACATGCTCCTGAGTATCCTAGGTCAATCGTTTCAGCCATCTTTCCTCCTGTGATTTGTTATATAAGATTTCCTCTCCTGCCACATGTAGAAGACATATAGGATGGTTGGTTACCTGTTTAAATCTTTCTTACATGATTACAGTTATTAATCAGCAAATAGCAGATGTTATTCTTGTTCTTGTACTGAATCTGTGTGCTTAGTTCTGTATACATTCAAACTGATTCTGTCTTTTATGCTTGCATTTACTAACCATCAAACCATCAAAGCACAGAATTGTCATGAATGCATCTGTAATATTATTGTTTACTGTAAGTTGAACTACAAGGAAATTGTGACTTCCTTCAAACTGTGACATTTGATGTTTGTGTACAGAATACCTCTCAACTGTCCAGATTTTCACAGAATATCCAGGTTTTCGCCTTTTATTTTTGGTTTCTTCCTCAAAACATTTGTAATTTTCTAGCAAATTGGTGAGGACTGAATTCATTAAATAATGACAGACATTTTAGTTTCAGACTTCATATCCTTTAGCAAATACATGGTAACATAAAGCCTATTATTCTATCAGCTTTCTAAGGTTATAAAACGGTATTTAAAATGTGTCCCTATTTTTGGGGTTTTGCCCCCATTTTTTTGGCTTTGTCCAGATTTATTGTGCTAAGATGTTGAGAGCTATGTACAGCTTGTCTGAGAGATGGGCACTTTCTTCATCCTTTCAAATATCACCATTAACATGGTTGCTTTGTATTATGCCTTGCACACTTTACTTGCATTTTTAAGTAAGATCATGTAAGCGTGTTGTAATAAACACACTTTAAAATTCTGAAAGTAAAGCATTGAACACTGCAGTTCTCACTTACCACAAAGTTGGTCATTCAGTTACTACTCTAACCTCCACTGCCACCCCTTCTCTGATTAGAGGGTGGTAGTTAACAATGGTCAATCATTTTGCACATGACGTTAATATTTTGTAAGGAATGACTAACTTATATAATTACCATATTAATATTTGTAGCTTACACAGACCAAAGCATTTTTTAAAACATATCTGCCTGGAGTACAAATATTAAATTATGTGGCAATGAAAATATGTCTTAGGTGTTTGTGTATAATATATTTACAATTTCATATATGTATATTATTATCCAGGTAGATAAGCATTGCTCATTTATTTTAAAATAAAATGTGTCCTGTGCACATATCTTATTTTTAAAAATTTACTTAAAACAATTAAATCTTTACTAAAACACCATCTTTGGTGCCACAATATTATAATTTACTTAATTATCAATCAAAACTGCATGCCTACAATGCTGTGAATGACATGACTAGACACACCTGTCACCCATAATATTTATGTTACTGTAACTTGCAGCTTTTCACAACTGAGCAATGCTTATCTGCTTGGATGCCATTCATTAATTAAAGATTTAAAGGAATGAGAATCATGTTATTATTTCTAAACCTTTGGCTTCACCTATTGTTTAATTTATACAGAGACCATTTCTATTAAAACATGGACTAAAAGTGGGACCAAATAATTTAATCAAGCGCGAACAGTTGTGGTTTGTTAGGTGACATGTTTGGGTAGTTATTACTGCTTTACTTGTATATGTTACTTTAAACATAAGTAAAGAATGTAAGTTCAGGGCCATGGTTTACAGTGCTGGAAACATACACTCTGGGGCAGATGTCAGCAACCTACCACATATGTGACAAGCATGGCACGTGGAATGATTTTCAATGGCATGCTGGATGAATATAAATGATCTCATAAAAATTTGAATTGAGAGAGAGAGAGAGAGAGAGAGAGAGAGTGAATGCATGTATGAAAGCTGAAGAGACTGTGTGTGACAGATCTGGGAGAGAGAGTGAGTGACTGAATGCATGTATGAAAGCTGAAGAGACTGTGTGAGTGAGCGATCAGAGAGAGAGAGATTGAGTGAATGCATGTACGAAAGCAGAAGCAACTGTGTGTGAGAGATCAGGGAGAGAGAGAATGAGTGAGTGAATGCATGCATGAAAGCTGAAGAGACTGTGTGTGTGTGTGTGTGTGTGTGTGTGTGTGTGTGTGTGTGTGTGTGTGTGTGTGTGTGTGTGTGTGTGTGTGTGTGTGTGTGTGTGACATCGGAGAGAGAAAGTGATTGAATGCATGTATGAAAGCGGAAGTAACTGTGTGTGTGAGAAATTGGACAGAGAGAGAGAGTGAATGAATGAATGCCTGTATGAAAGCTGAAAAGACTGTGTGTGTGAGTGATCAGAGAGAGTTTGGCATGCTGAGTGACTTTGCAACATTACTTCTAAAAGGTTGCCGACCCCTGCTCTGGGGTGTGACATCACCATAAAAAACAACTACCATGTAGGGTCTTTAAGTATGTAACTGCTATTACTGACAAGTTTGGTTTTACCAAATTGCTTTGTCACATAAGCCTATATATATTTTTATAGGAATAGTTTTACTTTTTCTGGCTATGGCAAATGAAACTCAGTTATTAATCATTAACTTTTCATGTGTTTATGTGTTTTCTAATCATAATGTTGTAATCTTTCTTTGTACAATTGACATTAAGGTCATTCTTTTTGTAAGCATGCCTGTTCAAGTATTATTATCAGTAAACATATTTTTTCTTTCAATTTACTTTATAAGCCAAGTCTCCTGTAGGTACTACTTTGCTATAATACAGAGTGGTGTGAATTTTGAGGTGATAAGGTTTGTCACAGTATGCAGAATGGGACTGAAATTGGCTTCACGATTATGCTACCTAAATGTTGTTTTCTCTATTTCCCGTTAACTATGCATAGGGAAATTTGATATATATTAGGCTTGTTTGCATGTTCCTGAGGCCAGTTTGGTCAGTGCCGGTCATCATAGCTCATCCACGTCTACCCGAAGTTCACTTATGGAAATCTGTTGACAAACGTACTCACGTATTAGAGCAATTCATAGAGATAAGTGCAATTCAGTTTAATTTGTATACAAAATGCGTAAATGAGCAAAATTTATGTTAAGTTTTAAACCACCATATTTAGCTCTGATCACGTGAGTTAGATGGCAAGTGTTTTGGGAAGCACACAGTCTATTACATAAGATAAAAGTAGCAATAAGGTTACTAATTATTGGAAAGCAGATCATACTGAATTTATAGGACAGTTATTACTAGGAGAATGTGTGCCTTCCTTTGATTTGATGGTCAGATGCAGTTGATTCATGTTAATATTGATGACTTGAGTATCATTTATAAATGAGAATTCATGTCTGTATCTCTGGAAATGCATGGGGAAGAAGTACTGATGCAATGTGAAAGATAAATGTTTGCAATATCTTTTATTTTTGCATGTTAGTCCATTTGAAGTGTCTGTTACTCATGAATGAAAAATGGCAGTATAAAAAATGAGAAGTGGTCGGGGAAAGATGCAGCTTTGTTAGAAGTGGCATAAGATGGCAGGTCTATGTCAGATGATCGACTTTTCAAAACTCACAAAAAATATCAAAGAGACCCTTTGACTGAGTTTCTGAAAACTACAACATCAAAAAAAAAATCTACCTTTTTTATGTTTTTTGCAAGGGGGAATCCCACTTTGTCCCCCACAACTCCTGCAAATTATTGAGATCGCACTAGAGTGGGGAAAAGGGTAAATTTCCTGATCCTTGCTGTACCGCAATCTCCATTCAAAAGCTTTATTTCTGAGCTACTCCAGTGGTGTACATGGTAAAGTCTTGACTATGACCCAGGTGACCCATATTCAATTAGTGGTTCAGGCAACTGATGGAATGGCAGGGAGACAGAGAGGGTGTTGCCACCATGGAGTGGGTGGGAGGTCCCATGGGCATCTACAGTGACAATCCCTAGTGAAGCTTTGGTATGGTATATGGTAGGTGTGTCTAAAGAGGGCAATAGGGTCGAGACATGGCTGAGCTGCAGCAGAGGTGGTGTGATATGTTGCATGTCTCCACTCTATGCACAACACTCAGACCTACCATTGGAACTGCAGGGGGGGAGGGAGAATGGGTAGTATCTAAGAAATAAAGACCCCCCCCCAGATGGAATCTCAAAAAAGCTGAACCCTTGGTATCCACATTCTATGATCAGTCCAGTATATTGTATTAAGTCTGGAAGGGAAAATGAAGGCAGCTGGTAGACCCAGCATGGACAGATGACAGGGATTTGGGTAAGTAAATATAAAGGACAGGATGAAGCAAAAACAGAGAAAAAAATACTTTTGGTTTATTTTTGAGTAAAGCAGGCATTCATTCATTGCTGTGGTATTTAGTTGATGAGTGGATAAAGCTTCAGTAAATTACTTCTGCCTGTTGTTTTAGGTACGTAAACTGCATCCTCATGGCAGCCCTAAGGACATTTGATAATTGCCTGTTTGTTATAGGGGACCCAAACAAGATGAGATGGCAAAAGCCCAGAAATAAGTGGTTATGGGTATAAATGTTGTTGGTGGGAGGAACCATACATTAAGACAGTTCAACTGAGGGACAATGACTTGTTAGGATATGCCAGAGCAAAAGCAAGGTAGAATGCAAATTCCAGTAGCACTACTTGGTGGTGGTGGGGGGTGTGCTCAAACACTTAATCCTTTAACACCTGATGAGGAATATCTCCTCTCCATTAGAGTGGATGACTATGAAGCAGATGACGATGGCACTGGAATAATCAAAGATGGTGTTGATACTGGCTTTTATCCACATCTGCATCATCAACAGACATCTGCTCGATGCACTGTCAGAGATGCCGGGTAGGCAGATTGGTGTCATGAGGGAGAGGATTCTTCTGAGCTGTCAGAATTGCCTAGACATAGAAAGACCTTGCTATCTCTAATTATGATGGCTGCCAAAAAAGTAATCACTAGAAAATGGAAATCAAACTCTAAACCAACTATATTAGAAGTACTGAATATAGTAAAATAGATAAAACAACTGGAATTAGGATCTTTAGAAAAAGGTAGGATCAAACTACATACGAAAAATGGGAATTGTGGGAACAATACATACAGGGGAGGAATGAGGTTTAATAGAAGCCAGGACTTAAATGAGCTATATAATATTTGACTGAAAATGACTGGGTAGATTATAAGGGATTTATAATGTTTGCAACTGGCAGTGTGTCGGCATGGTTTGTGATGTAAAAGGCTTGCAGCTAGAATTGCGTCTGTGTGGTTTGTTTTCCTTTATATAAATGTATGATTGCTTATGTCATATGTGATGATTTAATAAAGATGCTTCTTGTTTAAAAAAGGGGGCAGGAATTGAATAATTTATGTAATATTGCTTAGGTTATATGATATATAGCAATATATCTGAAACATAATATTTGTTAATTTTAACTTGTTCAAACAGTTTGATTACTTTTATATAAATATAAATGTGCCTATGTCACAAGTGATAATTCAGTAAAGGTGTTTAAAAAAAAACATTGTAACATATTTGCATAGAGAAATGAATGGTCAGGAGGAATGTAACACATAACAGTTACTGTTAAGAGGTGAACCCTCAATTTCTGTACATAATGACAATGAACAGAGTGTGCATGGTAAGCATCCTCCAAACCTCTTTACACAGCATAAGTTAGTGTACACCAGTATCTGTATTCCAGTACCCTAGTAGTATTGTATTCAATTAATAATTTACAGGATCAGAAGCATAACTAACCAGTTCCAATATATGAGTAAATTTAAAATATATCAGCAGCAGAGTGGCTGATGGAGATGATGACATCATACTTAAAATTATGGGGTCTATATCACTTCAGCAAAGTAACAGTTCAGGGAATGACATTTCATCGGAAATGCCATTCATCGAAATCTGCTCTTGTGGAGGCTGAACCCCCCAAACCCCCTGCTAATTAAACCCTGAGATTGCATTGCAGTGGGGAGAGAGAAAATTTCCTGATCTTCACTGTTATGTGATCTCAGTATCAACATTTAAACGAATGGCGTGTTCAATATAAGTGAACCAAAAATGCCATTCGCTGAACTGAATTTTTGCTGAAGTAATATAGACCCATAATTATGATACAGCCTGGAGAAAGTGGGACACAGTAACCAGGATTAATGGCGGAATCTCACTTTACAATATGTTAGGAACTCTGCAGGAAGTGTCAATGGATCACAAAGTCAAGTAAGTGACATTGCACTACAGGCTGTAGCAGCAGAAAACCTATACACCTCAACAGCAGTGTCTCCAGACCCACAGAAGCACCTTCTGAATGATGGTAGAAATTCAGAGGTAACAGTGCTGACACTGACACATGTACAAAGGGTTGTAAGACACAGGCATATGTTACAGCTATGACAATAAACACATAAAGCACTGGCAGCCCAGTAGCAATTGTGCCACAACATTGCTAAAGCTCAGTGCACTGTAGCACAGAGACAGCTAAAAATGGTCAGAATATTCCATGGTGTACATGAGGATTTCCAACACTACATGGAAATGGTGGTGGTTATTACACTGGACTTGATTTAAGATTCAGTCCTGGGTTACAGTGAGTCTATTCAGAAGACAATTTCTGTTTCATATGTACTGTTGAAGCAATTTGTTTGCTATCTGCTGATCAAACACCGTGAACTGTTTTTAGTTTTATTGGATTGTTTTTGTTTTCACTGAGGTTCTCCTTTTGGATACATAGTTTTGTGCACTATATCAAATTATATGAAGAATGACGCTAAAAGAAGAAAACAGAAGTTGATTCCACTGGAATGAATCTGAATATTTCTAATAGCAAAACAAAACACTGTGACTAAGACTACTATAGCGAACTGCATATAAAACCATTAGATGACAAGCACTTTCAAGCCAAAAGCCTTTCCTCAGGTCAACAAACAATTAAAAACAGTTAGAAACAATGTATCAATTTTAAAACTCCAGGTCACATGATGTTATACAAAGTAAAAAATCATCCCGCTTAATGTTTCAGCATCCGCCTCTCCAAGGAGGGTTGTAGGGGAAACATTGATTCAACCCTGATTTATCACTGTTTCTGCATTTTCTGTGTGTTTCTATCAAAAAAACAAAAAAACAAAAAAATAATCCTTGGTTTTCCGCCTCTCCTCGTCTAGTTTAGACCATTTTACAGGCATTGCTGTATTCTGGGCTGTGGTATAGTTCCTGTGTTGTCCATTACCTTACTTGGATAGAAGGAAGTTTCTTTGCTCACCAGTGGGAGTGGGGAGCCTTGAGCAGCCTACCTGCCCCTGTAGGAAGTGACCTCAACACAAGAGCTGTAGTAATTGGTTGTTTTGGACCATTTCTAGCTCTTTTGTAGTTCCCTGTTTAAAATCCACCTCTGGGCATTTTTGCACGGTTGTGTGCATGGCGCAGCGCCGGTTAAAAAAGGTTAAACTTCTTCTGGCTCCGCCAAGTCTGTTCTTCAAATTTTCCCTTAAGGAAGCTCTACTCTTAGTATAATCAGACTACTCCCTATATTATAAGCCTAGCACTTGTTCTCAAAACTTTTCTACTAAGTAAGCACTCTCGTACTAAGTAAGCACTACATCCACCTACCACCCCTGTGAATATCCAATTCCCTTAAAGGCACAGCACTCCCTTATACTGTTCTAGCATGTCGAGTGGTAGATTACTGGCGTCCTCCAGTTCAGCTGGTTAATCTGGGTATCTTGAGACAATGCTACAATTGTCTCATGTACACAGACAACCCTCTCCTCCTCCCAACAAACACAAATACATGTGAGAGATGCAACTATATAGCCAAACTGAAGGCTGAACTCTCTCAACTCAGGGCTGGCATGACCAGACAGGAGGAGTTGGTAACCACACACACAACAAACCCAGTCCCACATAGACCTACCACAACTGCAAACCAAACACATAAAAACACAAAGACATACTCAGAGGCTCTAATAAAAAAACTTACCAAAACAACAGAGGCTCCCAAAGCAGACATCCAAAAATCCACCACCTCAAAACAAAACACATGCAACACATACTTCAAAAAATCAGTGTGTCAACCAATCACAGCCCTTAAGGCCAAACACCATGCCTGATACACTAGTAATAGGAGACTCTATAGTCAGACACACTGATGTCCCGCTTACCAGGCTGAACAAGGAGAGGGTGACTGTGAGCTGCCTATCGGGAGCTAGGATCCGCCACATAACACACACACTCGGGTCACTCCAAAGCAAGTACAAATATGACTCCATCATTGTCCATGCTGGCGTGAATGACCTGAGACGTACCTCCCTGGACTACATGAAAAGAGACATAGAGGAGCTCTCTGATTATGTAGCCCAAGCTGGTATGACCCTGACCCTGAGCAGCATCTTGCCCTCACTAAGAATGTTGCCACAATACAAAGACAAGATGATCAGCTTTAATAATTGGCTCAAGTACTGGTGTCATTCTAAGGGGATCCAATGTCTGTCTACCTGGGATGACATGTTGGACAAGCCACGCTGCTTCACAAGGGACGGCTTGCACCTGTCACCACTGGGCTTCCGGATATTGGCTAAGGCTCTTGCCACCCCCATAGTGCCTTTTTTAGGCAAGACTCAAAAGACAAACCCACCTCCTTAGAAAACAAAAATGGAAAAAAACTAAGGGTAATGCTGCTCAAAGCCAGAAGTCTAAATCTCAAGATGCAGGCACTCGATGCACTCCTCAGTATGGAGAACATCGACGTCTGTGCAGTAACTGAAACCTGGTTCAAGGCTCCTGAGTGCACCCCAGCACTACCAGGCTATACCTCGTATCATGCTTTTCGTCCCCAAAACCCGGGCCGAACCACAAAGGGAGGGGGAGTGTCCATATTCATCAAGGACACCCACACCTCCAGGTTAGTAGCAACACATGAAGCATCAGAGACCATACAGGTGCAACTAACCATAGGCAAAACTGCTATACAACTGGTAGCATGTTACAGACCACCCTCCCAGTCTCAGGAACCCCACTCAGCCTTCCTGAAGACATTGGAGGATATGAATGTATCACAAAATACCATCATACTGGGAGACTTCAACTACCCAAACATAGATTGGGTACATTATTATAGCCCTAACACCCTAGCCCAAAGGTTCCTGGAATTCATAAATTCAAATGCACTGGAACAACTAGTCACCTCTCCCACTAGGGGAGATAATATACTAGACCTGATCATCACAAACATGGGGACAAAATGCTCCACACCGAAGTATACCCCTCACTAGTGAGATCTGACCACAAACTAATCACCCTGGATATACATATCCCACCTCCACCCCAGCACAAAAGACCACAGTGAAAAACTTCTCAAAAGCAGACTTCACTCTTCTTAAGACTGAGATGGTATCCTTTAAGCCCACTGGGCCAGTGGATACCACATCCCACAATGCCGAATCCTTCACAAATGCTTTCTATGGACATCTCCAAGAATGCATGGATCATGCAATCCCAAATAAATCCAAGTCCCTCTCCACCAAAGGCAAGCGTCCTGTCTGGTGGACCTCACCCATTAACAAATTGTATAACAAAAGAAGGAAGCTACTGCACGACAAAGCAAAATCCCATAAAGGGAAGACATCTCTGATCAACATTAGCAGGAAGCTACGTTCTCACATAAAAACATCCAAGGCCAACTTTGAGAGAAAAATCGCTAAGGACACTAAAAATAACCACAAAGTCTTCTTCACCTATGTTAGAAACCTGGGTGGAAACCCTCAGATATGCTCAGAGTTAGTTCACAACAACAAAAAATACACTGAACCCACAGATATTGCCAACATTCTGGCTGATAGGTTCAGTGCAAATTTCTCCCCTCCCTCACCCCAAAAGAAGAAATACTTATCCCAGCTGAATGTAATCCCCTTGTCATCTCAGATGTCCAAGTGAGACCTGCCCTCAACAAAGCTAAAAACTCAGCATCAATGGGACCTGATGGTATCCCAGGTTGCATGCTACGTGAACTCCAAGAGGAGCTAAACCCGCACATAAAAATGCTATTTAATCTTAGCCTTACTACAGGATATGTACCTGAACACTGGCATACAGCAACAGTGGTCCCACTCCACAAAGGGGGTACCTCTACAGACCCTGGGAACTACCACCCCATAAGCTTGACCAGCCTGGTCTGCAAGGCTATGGAAAGAATCATTATGGAACTCATAAACAGAGACATAGGAGACCTACAGACACTTGACCCCACCCAGTTCAGCTTTGTAAAGGGCAGATCCTGCCTTTTGAACCTGGTTGACTTTTTTGAAACAGTCACTAGAACCATTGATGAGGACAAAGCAGTCCATACAGCCTACCTGGACTTGGCTAAGGCCTTCGACACAATACCCCACTCAGGCATCATAGATAAGCTCAACAGCTTAAACGTAAACCCTTATGTCACTAGATGGGTTGCAAACTGGCTAAAGGACAGAACCCATAAAGTTAAAATCGCTGGAGCAATGTCAGACTCAAAGCCAGTCACAAGTGGTGTCCCACAGGGATCTGTCCTGGGACCCCTCTTGTTTGGCATTTATTTCTCAGATGTTAAAGCAAACATGGGAGGGTTATGGCTGACAAAGTTCACAGATGACTGCAAACTAGGCGCCATAGTTGATACACCAGCGGACACATACATCCTACAAAAAGGCCTCACAGAAACGGACAACTGGTGCCAGAGTCACGGCCTTAAACTAAATGCCAAAAAATGTATAGTCATCCCCCTTGGGGAAAAAAAAGTACCCACAAATTATCACATAGACAGCAACCCACTGAGTACGGAAAAAGTAATCAGAGACCTAGGGACCCAAGTCGACAGCGACCTCTCATTTGACACCCATGTTGCCAAAGTGGTTAGAAAAACATTCTACCTTGCACACCTCATCATGAAGGGATTCACATCCAGATCCAAGGATGTCATTGTACCCCTATACTCCTCCCTCATCAGTCCCATGATTGAGTACAATGCCCCATTTGGTATGTACCTCACCCGGCATTTGCAACAGCTGGAGAGACCACAAAAGTACCTCACCAAGAGGATCAAGGGTCTCCAATATATGTCTTATTCTGCCAGACTAAAGAAACTCCAGCTCTATTCAGTAGCATACCGCCTGCTCAGAGGTGATCTCTGCCTGACGTACAAGGCCATGTCCAATCAGGATCTGATGGACATGCTCCACCTCAAAAAATCCAAATCCATCAAGACCACGAGAGCTAAAGACTTAAACCTCGGCACAAGTATGAATAGGACATGCTGGAGGGATAGATTCATAACCCAGAGGCTTCCTATGCTTTGGAACAAGATCCCAGTTCATGTTAGGCAGAGCCCCTCACTGACTCTCTTCAAGAGAAATCTTGATGAGTGGATGGGAGATCGTAAGTTTACCCCAGGGGTCACATCTGTGTCACTGCTAGACAGGGGCACAATAAACTAATTCTATTATATAAGGGGACCTTCATTGTGTGACTACTAGACAGAGGCACAATATTCTAAATCGATTCTGTGCATTTTTGTACCATTTCATGGGGTGGCGAAAGCCACATCACTATGGCTAGGCTTGCAAATGCCCCAGGACAGATAGCCTAGTACTAAACTATGAAGCTATGAAACTATGTAACCCGGGTAACTTATCTGCCTATAGATGAGATATCCAATTCAGCTCAGCTACTTCTGTCATATTAATAATATCCTCACCTCTCTTATAGATAAAGACTACCTGTAAAACCATAAAAGAAAACATATGCCCCTTAAATCATAATAAATGCTTGGTCAAGAGTGTTCTTATGTTTCTAACATCGTATATCACTTATATATTGGATTATTCATTGTCTCAACACATGCTCATCTTTCCAGTTGGCAATCACAATATTCGTGTAACTATTTGCACAAGATGCCCTGTGACTGTAGGTGAAACTCATCCAGGAACATAACCACATTGTTGTTCAATATTATCCCCAACAGGGTACAAATCACTTCAATTAGTGTTGGATCATAAACACTTTGCATACATAAAAACACTCTCACCATTTGAATGCCATACTCATTCAGAATAACCATAAAGAATGCCTGTATATCAAGGGTTACCAAAATCTGAGCATCACAAAGGCATTATCACCAACTCTATCATGCAAACTAGTAAGAAAGTCCTCAGTGTCCTTAACTACTGTGGAGGTACCACCAACAACAGATCTCAACTTCTGTCCCACAAAAATAGACATGCGTTCTGTAACCCAACTCCCATCAGCTGCTATAGGATGTAGAGGTGGCTTATATAAATCATTACGTATCTTTGGCAAACCATTAATCGTTGGTACGAAAGGATTTCTTACTGTGAAACACTCATGCAGCTGCTTAGTAATCCATCAAGTCATAAAGAGATCATAAAGGTCAGCTTGTATAATTCTCACCAACCTATCAACTTATATTTTTTGTATCTTCTTATAAGTAGTAATGTCGCTCAACATCTCAGTCATCTTCCTTTCATGCAATTCAGTGTCCATTACTATGATACACCCTCCCTCATAAGCTGGGTGGTTCTGTATAGTTGGATTACTCTGTAACTCCTTTAATGCAACTTTTCTGGGAAACTAAGATTGTAAAAATTCTTAGTCTCTTATGTAATTGCTGAAACAATTGTCTCTCACATACTCTGACAAATGTTTCCACACTATGTTGTAACTGGAAAAAAGGAACTAGGCTTACGAAAATTGTCCACACTGACTTTTGTTCAAATCCATATATAAGCCTTAACATTATTTCTCTGGCAAACAACCTCAAATTAACAACAGTATCACTCATTTTGGTTGTCTCAGATGGTATGAAGGATAAGCCTCCATTTAATGATAGATGGTGTTCATTCAATTGCTTACATGACAAATTAACAGCCAGTGAATCTACAGTTATTTCCATTTGTCCAGCAACGTCTGTCCCCCCCTGATATCTTCCATATTTTTTACCTCTGCTCTGTCACCTGTTCCCTAGAGTGTGCTAGGTTTTCCTGACTGGCAATGGGAGTTCAAAAAAAACATTGGCCGGTTTAAGTTTTCTTTCCTCCTTGCACCTAGTTCATTAACTGTACCAGATGTAAAGTTGTTCAAAGAGACAGATCTGTCAAGATGTTCATTAACCACTTGGGACCCAGTATTATCAAGGGCAGATTGTGAAGAGTCTGCCCATCCTGCATCTTCTTCACCAACAGGACATGTGTCACAAAAAGAAATACTGCCAACCCAGCTATCTGGAATTTTGTAAATAATTCTATGTCATTTGTGAATATTGATATAATTCATACAGAAGTGTGTATAAAGGTGTAACGTGCTGAGGTAAAATGTAACCACAGCAGGACCTGCTAGCTTACAATAGAAATGTATATGTTTTAACAGTAGAAACTAGAATATAGAGGGTTTAATTGCAAAAAATTGTTTTACGATTTTGCTATAAAAGTTATCTCTTAGTTTCAGTTAAGTAGCAGACAAAATGTCTACAGCTAGAAGTTTTTGTATTGTCTTGGAAGTGAAGTAATTACTAGGTTTGAGATGCTACAAAGGGGGCTTTAGCTTGGGAATTGAAGTCAGGTGACAGAAAGTGATTTCATCCAAGATCAGCAGTGGTATTTGATATTAATTTAAGAACTCTCTCAGAGAGAGAGTGTGCATTTTGCATCTTGTCTTTGACCTAGAAAGATCCACTCATCACCACCTTCTGCACTTGCCTTGTTGTAAATATGTTTTAGGGCATAGTAACTCTTTTAAATTCATATAGGAATACAGTAAAGTATAGCTTAGATGTTTTCGTTATTTATTTGAGACTGTCTTGCAATGTTGTTTTAAATATTTTCTGTGGTTGTGAACTCTGAAATAACTGTGTTTGTATACTGAGTATTGTCTTGTTCTTTTACTACTTATTTATTATTAAATATATTTAAACCTATCTTTGTGGCTGATATCTGTGAGACACATTTAAGTGCTTAGAGTACTTACATATCTATTTGGTGACACTGTACAGGCCACTCCTAAATAGCCTTGCTCTTGGTCAGACTACCATTTGGATTATTAGTAACATTATAGAGTAGGATTGGACACCCTTTGTTAAGGGCCTTACAGTAGCTGATAAAGAGTTAGCTGGTGGCAGCTGGAACCACCTTATAGTCTGGTCAAAAGGAGGCATAGCTAGTATACCTGTGTCAGACTTTCCCAGGTGTGTGTATGTGAGTTTGTATATAAATCAAATCTCAAAGTGTGTGTGTGTCAGCTACGTGGGTATGGACACAAAACACTGGTTGGACAGAGAGGGTGCTGGAGGTTTTAGCTTGTCCACTCAGCTGAGATCTCAACCTTATCGCTGTGCCAGTGGGAAGTCTTACTGGGGATCTGGAGAAAGAGGGAGAAACTAGCCCTAAACTGAGTGTGATTGCTGTTTGCTCTTAAGGGAAATTGCACTTTAATCTGTGTGTACTTGTCATCCTCCCAGTGTGTACGTTCACCATTGTTGCCAGTGGTGAGGATTGAGGTTCTTTGATTACTGGGTCAGTGCAGGGGTGTCACAGCATGAAACCAAACTATATGAAGTTATATGAAGAATAATTCTAACAGAAAAAAAAGGAATTTGATTCCACTGGAATGAATCTAAATATTTCTAATAGAAGAACATGTTAGGAGAAGTAATTTACTGAAAGATGAGAGAAATTCAGAATACAGTGCTTGAAAGATAATGTAGGGAATATTTATTGAAAGTCAGTAGATAGTAGAGAAATGTATGCTGCTTTTTATGAAAAATTATATTGTGGGCCAACTGCCAGCATATTAAACATCCTCAGACAATTAAAGTGACCTTAGAGTATGGTTAAATGTGTAAGGAAAAGGGGTGTTTTTGTGGATAAGTTTTAAATCTGCATGTCTTAATAGCACACAGGGACAGGGATAACACTAGACAGCAAGGATTACTTGGCATAACATGCAGGAAAGGCACTTAAACACAACATGGGAAGGGGAGATACTAGTCACTAATTAGAAATAATCTGCATCTCGTGCCTTAATGGCATGGACATTTTAATGGGAATGGGGAAACCAATAGACACCAAAGAAAACTCGGAATACATGGGTCACTACTCACCAGATATAGTGCACATTGTATGCATTAAAGGCATGCAATTAAAAAAAATGCCGTGCAGGAAACTACTAGACAACAGGGATAACAAGCATGCCTTAAGAGGCACAAAAAGGGATCTCAACCTTGTACCTTCCCAAACCTCGCAGGGGGCTATAAGTCCTCCATGCCATCATACGTACCAGGGAAATCATGTTAAAAACATAACTGAAAACAAAATCAAGTAAGAAAGGGGAGAGAAAGGTGTTAAACCATGCAGTTTTAGTGCTTGAAACCCCAGCATTAACCCAGTATGCTAACTAATAAGAGAATGTAGCAGTTTTTTTTTTTTTTTTTTTTTTTTGCATATATTGAGGGTCTTGGTCATTATGCAATGCCTACAGCAGTTCATGACTTATGAAGGACAGGGAAGATTAAACATACTTCTCATCCTCACAGCAAAAGAGAACAGGAGAAATTAATGATGGGAGAAATTCATGGATGGATTTGAAGTATTTCTCCTACAAACACTGAAAATCACTGGAATAACAGCTTTGGCACTAGCCTGCATTTATCAAAGGGTAACGAAGTATGGAGCTCTAATATGTGGCATTAATGACTGACTTTAATCATTTGTAAAATACCAGGTCAAGGAAAAAAGACAATGTGGACATTCTGACAACAGGGACAGGAATGGGGTATGTGATGTGTACGCATTTGTGTGTGTTTTCACCTATGCTTCTGTGTGTGTGTGTGTGTGTGTGTGTGTGTGTGTGTGTGTGTGTGTGTGTGTGTGTGTGTGTGTGTGTGTGTGCAGGTGTGTGTGTAGATGCATACACCACTGTTAACTACAGGAGGAAAGTGCTCATCTGCACTTGAGCCAGTTACAGTCGATCAATGCGCATGTAAATTAACTAATAATATATTTCCTCACTGCTGCTGTGTCTACAAATTTAAAATTACAGCATTGTGGAAATAGAGCCTTTTTACCACAGTCCATAAAGTTAGCAGTGTGCAGCTTAATGAATCCTTAGGTGTATGTATATAGAGATTTGAGAATATAAAGGGAAAGGGAATGGTATACTCAAACAGACTATGTTGAAAGCTTTTTTAGATAGCAGAACACCCTGCTACATGCCATATATTTCAAAGGAGACATTAAAACTGAGTTCCTATCTAACTAAGCTGGAGATACGTCTGTCTGAAGGTAACAAAATACACTTTTCTCTCTTTCTTCTTTCTTTCCTCTTCTCTCACTATCTTTCTCTCTCTAGCTTCCTCTAAAATTGTAAGAAAAGAAATGCAAGTCTCAGTACATCAATGGTAAAGAAAGATGGATAAATACAATTCTGAGGAGACTTTGTGATAGCAGTGATCACAGCCATATAAGTTGGTCAGTCATTAAAAAGACATGGCAGCGTATGGCTGACTGAAAATATGGGCAATATTTTAAACAAGTTAAATATACTGCATACATACCTGCAGGCAAAACTGAAAAAAAATGATTCACAATATTATCAGATAGTCAACAAGCACTATTATGCTTACCCTTGTAACTATAATGCTGCAGCTACAACTATCAGAGAAAGCAATTGCTTGCATACTGCAAGGTATTGTAGGGATTTCTGGGATGACTTGAAAATGACTAGAAAAACAGGGTACTAGGAACATCAAGAAATCCTGGGTCATGTAACATAACAGCTGAATAAATGTGCTTTTTGAATAATTCTCTGAAGAGTTTTCCAAATGAAGAGTTATGTTCTTTGCCCAAACGTTTAAAAAGGTTGATAGCAGAAGAGAAACAGAAAACCTGGAGATGCTATTGCTCTTAGGCAGAAAATAATGGCATTCATTCAAATTCTGTTTGAACTAATTAATTACATCTAGTATTTCCAGTGAAATTTAGCAATAGTACTGTACACACCTACTTTGTTGGCTTTTCACAAAGAACAGCCATTGGACTTTGTCCACATATTTTAGCTACTTTTTGTAAAGTGAAATAATTGACCTCTTCAGGACAGGTGCTGGTGTACTTTGATCTTGATCTGATTCTAAACATATTGTGTGATACTTTGCCTGTGGCTTATTGGCAGTGTTTTTTCACATTATAAAAACTAGTATGGAAAGGCCAATGAGTCTGCCTTTTATCCTAAAATGTATACGATTATAGTTATAGACCACAATACAAACTATCTACATAGTATAGTATTGCTCAACAAATAAAACAAAGACTAAGAAATGCCATATAATTTTGATTAATTTTCCCAAAGAATTCAAGCCAAATGAAATGATGACATAGTACCCTGTATGGAAATATAATGTTGGCAGTGGCTGTGGTACGTGGAACCACTCCACATCCACCACTAAATTATCCTTCATCTAAAAATCTAAAATCTGGTGTCCACCAGTGATATGGTCTCTCAAGCTACACTGCTGGTGAAAGATTAATGTATAAGCAAATACACACAAGTATGAATCACTTAACAATTTACTAAGTGCAGTATGGTCTCAAGAGCATGCAGGAAATATGGACTGTTACCCTGGGTATGAGACTTTAACATGCACACCCAGTTATAGGTTTCACAATGGCCATACATATGTGAAAGGTCTTTCACCTAGCTTCCCACAACACCTTATCACCACTCTCTCTCTGTTTCAATGTCTTCCAGTGTTTACTTGGCCACAGTAATTGTACATTGAATAAACTGTCACACACACACACACACACACACACACACACACACACACACACACACACACACACACACACACACACACACACACTCACACACACACATGCAAGCATACACATGCACACACATGCACGCACATACACACAGATAAATTTCCTGAAAAGGCTGGTGATATTCTCCAAAATCACAGCCTTCATTTTTGGCCCAAGTTAGTAAACTGCTGCCATCCCAGATAACCAGGCTGAGGTCCTCCCAGTTACTGTTTCACTCTTGTTAATCAGCCAAACAATTATAAACAGAAATAATTTTGTGCATTTGAATAGTCTGGCCAATTAAAGGTGGATGCCAGCAATCTATCACCATTAAGCAATAAATGCTCTTTTATCAGTTAATGAAATATTAAATAGATGACCAGCCATAAGCTTCCTAAAACGAATAAATAAAATACTTTGTCTTAGAAAGAAAGAAAGAGTTAAGCAGTGCAGTTGACAGTTAAATATTCAGGGAAATATGAACTTGCATGGGGCAAAAGAAACAATCCACTTGAACACACAGTCTGCAATAAAGAAAACATTTGTTTGTAGCAGACTTTTTCTTAGTTATTCTGAACCCTAAAGCTAAACTGTTTGAATTCCCAGATATCACAGACAGAGTCAGTGTAGAAATGAAACCTCACAGGTTTATAAATCATAGCTCCATGATAATTTTTCTTCTCTTGCTTTGACTCTCTTCTGACCGTTAGTCGTTCATCCATTAGGTTTATATAGTTTTTATACAGAAATCACATATGAAATTAAACTGAATTTGTTCTTCTGTTCTTGGCTAGTTTTCTCTTTAATAGAACCAACTAGTTGCTCTTTTCTTATCTTACTTTCCTGGCATGGGAATAGCCACATATACTATAATCAAAGAGTACAACAATTACAATCCCTGGTTCACATGTTTGTTAGACATTTCACAATATACCCAAAATTGCCACATTTCCCAGCAGAAGACAGTTACAAACTTTAGTTACAAATTTTTATACATTATATGGAAAAAGTTTACAAGTTCACAAATCTTTTTATACCACTGAAAAAAACAAATGTTACAGATATACATTCACATAGTTTAGTTTACCTGCTGCAGGTTATAGGAGGCTTAAGTGCAGCTAACATCTGTTATCACTGCATATTTAATCACAGACATTATAACCTGCTAGAACAAGTACTGCCCTCCTACCAATAGCTGATATAAGACAAATATTTTGAGGTTAACAGCTGCTGTCCAAGCTTATGTGACCTCCCTAAGAACTGCACAACAGTACACATTAGCTGATCTGCCAACTGCCAGTCTTTTTACTTTGTTTCTCAGGAGTTTGCAGAATGTCATATACTCGGATTTTACATCATTTCTCAAAAGTTTGCAAAATGTCATATTCTCAGGGTTAAATTAAGGTGTTATCTTGGACAGCTACAGTCTCTCATGTGTATGTTTGTGCAACAGCTGTGGAAAAGAAGGCAGCTCTTCCAATTACATGGTAGTGCATGTGCACCAAACTGTCCACTGTTGGCATGCAAAGTCAAATTTTCAGTCAGAAGCTTCTCAAGTCTTACATTATCTCCAAAACTGCTCAGATGTATTTCTGTAAGTACAAATTCATGTTTACTTGAAAGCTTATATCCTTAGTACTTTATAAAAAATGAGATTGCATAAACAAACCAATAAACCAATAAACTGGGCGGCGCAGTGGTGCAGCGGTTAACGTTGTCGCCTCACAGCAAGAGGTTCACCGGTTCGATTCTTGGCTGGGGTGCCTTCTGTGTGGAGTTTGCATGTTCTCCCTGTGTTCGCGTGGGTTTCCTCCGGGTACTCCGGTTTCCTCCCACATTCCAAAGACATGTATCTGGAGCATTTCTCCCCGGGCCTCTGCTGAAAACAGGCTCTGTGGAACCTAGTCGGACATTCCCGGTCAACAAATGATAAATAAAAATAAATAAATAAAGATGAGTTGTGGTAACAAATAAATATGTTATTAATACATATCACATTATTTATATGTATTTACAATTTGTTTATCAGGTAGATGAGCTGATGCACTGACCACTACTGAAATAAAAATAATGGATTATAAATAACCAGTACATACTGTAGACTAAAAGTGTAAATTAGAAGCAGGAAACATGGTGGCTTCACATCATTGAATCTCCCAATACACAATATCCACAAAACTACGAAGAGTATATAATCTATGGACCAGATTCAGAAAACTTTGCTCCATCATAAGTGAATTTGTGTGATTATCAGCCATGGATAGAGTGGGTGCGATTCAGAAAACCCAGAAATGTGGCTAGACCTATTAATGTGGCAGTCATGTTTTATGCTTAAATTTGAACTCGGCCATATGCACGCGTGTTCAGGCAGCATGCATCATCCAAATATACTTCAGGTTGCCAAAGTCAGGGTAAATGTGCAAGTATTGCAGGATCTTACTGCAGCTGCTATGTCCAGTGCTGTACAATGTCACCTCTGGAGGCCCAGGTTCATCTAACCATTTATAACATTTCAAGCCCTCCACAACAATGACATAGTGGACTGGCACTGAATGGACATGGACACCATGCAAGAAGTCTTGGAACTCTGTCAGCTTCATCTGCAGCCCTGTGCAAGTCATGGAGTGCATATTCTAATGGCTACCAAGGTATGTACTGCTCTACATATATTAGCTACAGGGACTTCTCAACAATCTACTGGGGATACAGTGGCATTATCTCAGGCATCTGCCATAACAATACTACATCAGTTCCTCAATGCCATGCTTCAGCATGTAGGGGGAGCATGCATGGCTCTCACATACGCCAGAGGAGAGATCCAACACTATGAGGGAGTTCTATGATATAGCCTGTTTCCCTGAGTTTCTGTGGGCCATCCATTTTACCCACATTAAAATAAAGGCCTCACTTGGAGAATTAGGAAGGAGGTATATGAAATACAAAGAGTATCATTCCATCAAATGGCAAGTGGCAAGTAATGCCCAGTGTATCATCTGCAATGTATGAGCAGGCCACCTTTGCAGCTTTCATGACTCACAAGTATGGCACCTTTACAAACTGTTTTCAAGATGTGACTTCCCACAGGGGCAACATGTCAGTGATGTCAGATATGCTGTGGAACCCTGGCTCATAACACCCATCAGAAATCAACAGAATCAGACTAGCCAAGGTTACAGTCATGCACTGTCACAACCTAGAAACATTACAGAATATGCCTTTGGGCTAATGAAGGCACACTTTTGTTGCACTGATACATCCAGTGACTCCTCCCTACATAAGACAAAACACTGAACATGTATACAATGTTACACAATATTATTGTTAGGAAGCAGTTACAGCAGGATGGCTGCTTGTAGGCTCAATAATTCCCATCAGCTGGAGATGGTCATCAAAGATGGAGGTGGTCACAGAATGCTGAAGCACTAGCTAAAAGGCAATATATTGTGCACAGCTTTACAACATAACCATATCAGAGTTAAGCAAGCACACTACAGTAAAAGAGATGCATATAAAATATCAGACTGCACCTACCCATGCATAGCTATGCTGTGCATTAAAAGTAGGAAAACCAAGTAACAATGTACAAAGGGCAGGGCAGGCACAGTCATCATCATCTGCACAGATGAATAAGGGAGTACAGGGTGAATGCCTTTCACAGGGAAATATGTAAGTGCAAGTGCTGAGGTGCAGTAAAGGAACAAGTACTTTCATGGGTAGTGTGAGTGCTGTTATGTGGCTTAATGTCAAGAAGGGACAGGATCAGTGGATAAATAGAATGTGCTGGCATGTGTATGTGTGTGTGTGTGTGTGTGTGTGTGTGTGTGTGTGTGTGTGTGTGTGTGTGTGTGTGTGTGTGTGTGTGTGTGTGTGTGTGTGTCTGCCAGGACACAACCTCAGCGCTGTGACACAGCTTGCAGGACAGGTACAAGGCATGCATGGCAGAGGGTTCAGCTTCCTCTGCACACCACCATACACAAGAGCTGCTCTAGATAGCAGAAGCATAGCTAGTATGGGGCAAAGAGGCAGAAGGGAGACATCCTGCATGTAAGCTGTCCTAATCAGCAGACCCTTTTTTTTAAATTAATTTTTCACTCTTCATAACCTGTGTCCTCCATGGGACAGTAGAGTATGAGGGCATTGGGACCTGGTACTCATCCTTAGAGAAGGGAGGAGCACCAGATCAGAGAATCAATTTTTTTTCCTGCTCTTACATAGAATGTGAGGGTACCGCTGATGGTTGTAGGACTAGAAGCCCCAGGCAGCTTTAATGTTAGAGCTCTTCCTGACAGAACAGAGGAGCACTAGACCTTTTTTCTCCTCACCTTTGTGTTGATGGCACCAGATCAACGAGCAGCACCAGGTACCAAATGAGCCAGCAATGGCCATGCCTGCCAGGAGTTGATCTGGCTCTTCCTCCACCTTTACTAGATGCTGGATACTAGGTAACCTTAACTGAAGTCTGTTAGAGGATGTGTGACCATGATGAGGGTCATGACCTCTCCTGGTTGAAGAGTCCTCTGCAATCAATATTCTCGGGGAAGTGTTAACACTGCAGGAGTAAGATTTCACTCATCCATGGCCATGCTAATTAACATCTGTGAAAGAAGCAGATGTCTGGATGCATTAGATGACCATATGAAGACGCTACATGATCCAATGTGTGATTCATCCTATTCAAGGAATTACACATACAGGACATGCACTCCTGTTGGTCAGTATGCTAGCCTGATTGCACTCAGTAACTCTGCCATGGCTGTGGTGAAACTAGCCTATGTCTTCAGTAGGGCCCTGCACATATGTAGGGCATTGGCAACTGACACACTGACATCATGGGTATGCCAGTACCTATATCCCCATTGAATACCATTACCAACCCCCTGTGTGGACCTCTCTGTCCACAAGTGCTAGGAGCAGATTTTGACATCTTTCTACTGGGGACCACACTCCTTCCTGATCTATAGTTCCCTCATCAATCTTTCCTTTCTTAGATGTTTGTGCATTCTGACTATTACTAGGCAGAGAGACTGTGTCCATGGTTTGTATAGGAGATGATGTGGTCAAACTCCCTGTGTCAGATACACACCCTGCACCTCCTGACAGTGTCAGCTTATCACTGCTATTATTATCAGAAGTAACAGATCCTCCAACATCAGATGGTCAGTTCTTCAGTCCTGATGCTGGATAAAAAGTCACCTGTGAATACACCAATCGAAAACAATATCAAGCTTAAGTATGACCCAGCACCATAACTACACATGCAACTGATAATTTTACAACTGTAACAATGAAAAAAATGACACTCCAGACCATATCTTGAGCGGGTGGTTGTGTTTGCTGGAGACGAAAGGTATCTATATACTATAAGTCAAACAAATTTAATGAATCTTGAATCTTGTATCTTGTATCTTGTATATATAATGCTAGGCAGCCCTGTTGCCTTCCACAACAATAGCTAAAGTTGAAGGCTCACTTTTAAAAATATGGAAAGATGTGTATGCTGATTATATAAAGTGCATAGTGTTGTGTATGCTAATTACATAAAGTGTATAGCGTTGTGTGGAGCAAATACACATTGTGGATTGGAATGTTATCTGACCAGTTTGAATCAATCATGAACCCCATGCAGTATAGCTAATTCCTTCTAACTTTCTTTCCCTAACAGTAACCCACACCGCTAGCACTGGTTAAACAGGCTAGCTGCGGTATAGCTATGTTGCATACAGGCCTGAAATCTCTACTCACAGCATGGGATACCTCCCCTCCAAGAAGCTGTAACTACCTAATGTATGTACCTGTAAAAGAAATTATGCATCTGTAATCTGTGTAGTGAGCACACTGCCTGGGACCTCTGACCACCGGAAGAATGCAAAGCTCCTGTAATCATGGCTGCACAGGTAAACTCCACACTCTCCAAAGCCAAGAACACAGCATCCATGGGACCAGACAACATTCCAGGTTGCATTCTACAACAACTACAGAATGAACTGGCACCCCACCTAAGCATCATGTTCAATCATAGCCTCACCTCAGGCTTTGTGCCCACTGAATGGCGCACAGTGACAGTTATCCCACTCCACAAAGGGGGAGCCACCACAGACCCCGGGAACTACCGCTTCATTAGCCTAACAAGCCTGGTCTGCAAGGCCATGGAATGTATCATTATGGAACTTATAAACAAAGACAATGGTAATCTCCAAACTCTGGACCCCACCTAGTTCAGGTATGTAAAAGGCAGATCACGTCTCCTAAACCTGATTGACTTCTTTGAAGCAGTCACCAAAACCGTAGATGAGGGTAAGGTGGTTCACACAGCCTATCTAGATCTCACCAAGGTTTTTGACACCATACCCCTGGAATTATAGATAAACTCACTAAACTAGGTATAAATCCCTATGTCACAGGATGGGTTACCAAATGGCTCACTGACAGAACCCACACCGTGAAAGTAGCAAACTCCAAATCCGACTTCAGACCAGTGACAAGTTGAGTACCACAGGGTTCAGTTCTGGGTCATCTCCTGTTTGGTATCTACTTTTCTGAAGTACAGGCTAACACAGAAGGTGTTTTGCTAATGAAGTTCACAGATGACTGAAAACTAGGAGCCATAATTCAAACTCCTAACAATGTGGACATCCTACAAAAGGACCTCACTGAGACAGATGCCTGGTGTCAAAGCCATGGCCTCAAGCTCAATGCCAAAAAGTGCATTGTCATTCCCTTTCGTAAAAACTCTGTACCTATGAGCTACCATATAAGTGGTAGTCTGCTTAACACCGAAAGTGTGATAAGAGACCTTGGGACACAGGTGGACAGGATTCTCTCCTTTGATAATCACATTGCCACAGTAGTCAGGAAATCCTTCTACGTGGCACACCTCATCACAAAAGGTTTCTCATCCAGGAAAAAAGAGGTCATTGTTCCCCTCTACTCTTCACTCATTAGACCCATTATAGAGTACAATGCCCCTTTTGGTATTTACCTCACAGGACATCTACAACAACTGGAAAGGCCACAGAAATACCTCACAAAGAGGAATACTGGCCTCAAACAGATGCCCTACGCAGACCATCTCAAAAAACACCAGCTTTACTCCATCACATATCGCCTACTCAGAGGCGATGTCTGCCTAACATACAAAGCTATGTCAAACCCAGAGCTGTAGGACATGCTCCACTTAAAGAAATCCCAATCCCTCCAAGCTACACGCTCTAGGGACCTAAACCTTGTCACTACAATAAACAGAACATGCTGGAAAGCTAGATTCCTGTACCAGAGACTTCCCACACTCTGGAACAAACTATCTAGCTATATCAAACAAAGCTCCTCATTAAAACTCTTCACGAAAAATCTTGATTATTGTATGGGAAATAGGAAATTCACCCCGGGGACCACCTCTGTGACTCTGTTCGACAGGGGCACTGGAAAATAATTTTCTTGGGTGGCGAAAGCTAGGGTACCTTTTTGGCAAGGCTTGTATAGGCCCTAGGGCTGATAGCCTAGTACCTACCTATGAACCTATGAACCTACGGACCCTTATTTGCATTCATTTATAAGGCCCCTTCCCTACCTTAAACCATCATCTTTTCATTTAGTCTTGGCTCTGGCTTTATTTTTAGCAACGAACGCCACTAGCAAACCGTACTCACTTCTCCCCAGTTTAACCCTTTTCTACAATAGTTCCCCTCCCTTGCTATGTCTACAGTGTTCCTATTGGGCTTCCCTTACCAGAATTTTCCTTGAAAATACTTACTTATGGCATAGTCCATAGCCTGTGCATTTTCCACTTTTACTCAGCCAATTCTGGCCACTGGAGATTGTTTATTTTAGTAGTTCTTGCAAATAAAAAAGAAATCATACAAATGTTAGATAGCAGGTGCTAGTTGCTCCATTAAAGCTGGTATCACACCCCCCCCCTTTACTGTAGCCCACCCCCTTTTTTTACCTCACCTACACTCTATTTAGTGTTTGAGGTTACCTGGGTGCCATTTTTAAATCCTACACTTACCTGATCGGATCGTCTCTTTGCAGCGTGCTCATAAGTGCTTAATGTTAATGTATTTTACAACTTGTGGCTAACTGTATTTAAATTTAACCTGCAAATATAGTGATCTAGGGGAGTATACTATGCTATTGTTGCCATTCTAAACCATTGAAGGCTAGTAAGTGCTATTGCAGATTTCACTGTTGATATATCTTTAGAAGGATTTCGCCATGTATATATATATATTGATGTCATGAGTGGGCCTTTGCTGTAACCTACTACTCCTGAAGGTTTTAAACACTGCTAACCAAGCTTAACCAAGAAAGTTAGAAGGAGTTAACTACACTGCATAGGGAATTGCTAGGGCAGTTAGCTGATCTTGTATATATAACCCTAGGCAGCCCTGTTGCATTCTGCAAAAATAGTTAAAGTTGAAGGCTCACTTTTAACACTGTGGAAAGGTGCGTGTGCTGATTATATAAAGTGCACAGTGTTGTGTATGCTGATTATATAAAGTGCATAGCATTGTGTGAAGCGAATACTCATTGTGGATTGGAATGTTATCTGACCAGTTTGAATTGATCACCTACCCTATGCAGTGTAGTTAACTCCTTCTAACTTTCTTTTCATAACAGTAATCCACACCTCTATTGCTCTTTAAACAGGGTAGCTAAGGTACATCCATGTTGCACAGATGCCCATACTCTCCACTCACAGCTCAGGATACCTCCCCTCCTAGAAGCTGTAACTAGCTAATGTATGTGCCTGTAAAATTAATTATGCATATGTAATCTGTGTAGTGAGCGACCTCTGACCAACCTTATTTGTGTTAGTCTTTAACCCCCCTTCCCTACCTTAAACCATCATGTTTTCATTTAGTCTTTGCTCTGGCTTTATTTGTAGCTGCAAATGCCACTAGCAAACCATACTCACTTCTCCCCAGGTGTAACCCTTCTCTACAATAGTTCTCCCCCCTTGCTGTGTCTATATTCTTCTAATTTGACTTCCCTTACCAGATTTCACCATGAAAATACTTACTTATGGCATTGTCCATAGCCTGTGTATCTTCCCCCTCTTACTCAGCTGATTCTGGCCATTGGAGATTGTTTATTTTAGTAGTGCAAATAAAAAAGAAATCATACAAAAGTTAGATAACTGGCGAAAACTTCTCCGGGCTCACTCTGCTCCCCTACCCTGCCCCATAATCCCACCTGCCTCCACTACACCTACATTTATTTTGAACAAGCCACACCCTCTCTCACCTTAACCAATCCCAACATCTCTAATCAATTCCACACCCAGTACAAACTCCATCATACACAACCACTGTTCATCGCTACACCCCACACTACCACACTACACAAACATGCTAATTATACAACTTGCTGCAATACTATGTCTAACTAGACTTATACATCTCACATCCCCTCACAATATCACTTGTACCCACCCCCATATACATAGCCCCACACTGGCACAACCACTACGCAAACTACACCCCACTATTCCAATAGCCCACTCTATTTACAACACTATCCAAATCTCACTAGCAAAAGTTACAATCCTACCTCTCCACTCAGCACCCCAGATATCTCTACAATATGATAACATCATACATAAACTAATAAAAATGTTGCATCTGATAACAAGACTCCTGTGTAGTGGTGATATTCATCCCAACCCTGGACCCACAATTCCCTCCTCCAACCCTAACTGTCAACTCCACTCTCCCCCACTCTACCTCAACATGAAAAGCTCAGACCTCCTAATACTAAACATCAACCTTAGAAGTGTCCTTAACAAAGTACATGAACTTCATGCCACCCTAACTCACTGCCATCCTGACATTGTCCTGTTAACTGAAACCTGGCTAAAAACAGATATGAGTGACAATGAAATAGCAATCCCTGGTTATAATATACATAGAAAAGATGGACAAGGAAAATTAGTTGGGGGAGTAGTCATCCTATTTAAAAATAGCCTTTCTCTACACCTCCTGAACATAGACACCCCTAATTTCCAAAATGCTGAACTACTACTAACCAAACTCTATCTTAATCCAAACAAGCATCTAAGCATTATAGGTATCTACATCCCACCTGGCCAGAATATCCCTACAATGGAACATATATTACACTGGGCTTCCATCACCCTCCCTCAGGAAATTGTCATAGCAGAAGATTATAACATACATTGGAATGCCTGTAATGCATCTACCCCCAAAATCTATATTAACCTTCATGGCTACTCACAACTAATCAAAACTCCTGCTGGACATGATAAAAAAACTAATAAAGATTCAGTACTAGACTGGATCTTAACTAGCCATCCCAATAATGCACTAATCTCTGGCTGTCTACCTGACAGTCTCAGTAATCACCTCCCTACTTTTCTTTTCAGGCAACAATAATCACCTCCAAAACCCCAAAATTATATCAAATCCATAATACCAAAAATTTTAATACCCAAGAATTTACTACCTTACTTAAAAATTGCAAATGGAATCCAGTTAATTACCTTCCTCTAGTCGAAGCTGTAAAATATTTTAACACCACTTTTATCAACATCTTAAATAAATTAGTCCCCCCAGAATGCGTCAGATGAAACCCATCTATACTCCCTGACTTACAAAGTCCACCAGATCTTTACTAAAAGAAAGAGACAAATCCTGGGAGAAATGGTCCAAAGAAAAAAAAAACACTGCAAACCGTCAAAAATACCTAGAGCTTAGAAAGTCAGCCAAAAACCAAATCAGGTAAGACAAACAAGACTATTATAATAACATCCAACTAAAGCACCAAATAAATCCCCAAAAACTTTGGTCCGCCATAAATAAAATTCTTCATCCAGGCCAAACCACTACTCCACCACCAAGGTTATCCAATACCAAAGATGATAGATATTCCAACCCAGTTCAATAAATACTTTACAGAATCTGTTTTAAACCTAATAAATAATAATGTCTCTCCCACACCCCCTGCACCCCTTCTAATTAACAATTTCAATAGCTTTCAGTTTCAACCAGTCCCTACCACCTCTGTAAAAAAATATCTCAAAAGACTCAAGCAACTAGATTAGCTGCAGACAAGCTACCAGCAGAATACCTGAAACTAGCAGCTGATGCCATAGCAGCCCCATCACCATCCTAATAAACCACTCCATCGCATAAAATATAACACCTAAACTATGGAAAATTGCTGACATAATCCCACTCCACAAAGGCGGTAACTCAACAGATCTTTCTAACTACCGTCCCATAGCCATTCTGTCTCCCTTTTTAAAATCTTGGAAAAATGCATCCATACACAACTGCTAGAATATCTATTAACTAATAATCTACTAAAACCCACACAACATGGATTCCACTCTAATCATAGTGCTAACACAGCACTAATATGTTTTACCAATACCGTTAACCAACTCCGAAATGAAGGTAATCCAGTCCCCTCAACTTTCCTCAATCTGTCAAAGGCATTTGACACTGTAGCCCATACCAAACTCTTAATTGTTCTAGCTGATCTAAACCTCAGCCAGTCAGCAATAGCCTGGCTTCATAACTATCTGGATGGCCATCAACAAGCAATATTATAGCAACAAAATCTCTCCCCTCTTCTGCCCGTTTCCTTGGGAGTCCCACAAAGTTCTATCCTTGGCCCATTCCTCTTCACAATCTTCACAAACAAACTCTATACAGCTACAAGTGACACCACACTCATACAATATGCAGATGATTCAACCCTTATATGTGCTGCTCCTACCCTCCAGCAACTAGAACATATAACACAACAGTCAATTACAGCTATAGAAGCTTGGCTAACCAATGTTCAACTAATATTGAACCCCCAAAAAACAAACTAATCCTATTTCACTCTATTAGAGCCACCAACACCCTTCCTGCATTCAGAATCACCTCAGCTAATAACATCATCATATCCAAGTTCTTAGTACTAACTTGCTAGGGGTCACCATTGACCAGACTATCTTATTTGACACTCATATTGCCCAGTCTATAAAATAAGTTCACAAAAAGCTAGGGTGCCTCTACAGAAGTAAACACTATCTCACAGCCGACACCAGAGTTACTATTGCTAGAACCCACCTTACCTCAACCCTACTTTATGCTTCCCCTATCTTTACCAACCTAAGAAAGTCAGATTTAATAAAACTAGAAACCTGTTATAATAAAATAGCAAAATTTGCAACAGGTGCTAACTACAGATCCCACCATTGCCACTGTCTCAGAAAACGTTCATGGCTTGAACTCCCCACATTGCTAAAATTCAATCAGCCCAATATGGCCCACCCAATAATAAACCATCCTGAAAAAACTTCAGCCCTAAATAACTTACTGACTCACTAGTCAAATAAGCAGACAGTTTGCTCTAGCAATAAGGCATTACTAGATATAACAAAATGCAAAAGCCACGCTGGAGAATCCCTCTACTCCTACAGCATCGCCAAAATCGGGAATAGCCTTCCATATGATATCAAATCCAACTCTAACAAAGTACAACTCAAAAAAACTACTAAAACCCCAACTATCTGCTACATGGATCTGCCCATGTATTGAACCTGGCTAAAATAACAAAGTTGTAATAAACCTAGTCCACCTAACAAGACTACCCAAACTATTGCCCTAGACAAAAACCATCTCTCTAAATTACCCTATCTCTAACTAACTCACTCCAAACTACCCAATTACTTCTAATACTAAATCCCATTACCCTGTTCTACTTTCTCTCCACACTTTTCTTCCTTTTTTTAAATCTCTTAGCTCAAGCTTCCATATATTGGCTAAACTTACAAAGACTGAATGTAAAGTATTCAGCTCAAAGAGGTCTGTTTGCAAGATTTATTGTACCCACTAATATCTCTAACTACTAGTCTAACTATTATTTCTGTATTGTATAAATCCATATATTGTAATCTGTTTACTTTTTAAGAAATGTTATGTAACTTTCTATTGCTCTCTTTTAAAAAAAATTTGTAAAACGTTAAGTTGCTAAGTTTGCTAATTTCCTCATGGTTTGTATGTCTTGGAGCTTTTCTCCCTGGGCCTCTGCTGAAAAAGGACTTGTTGTCCAGTTGGACTTTCCCCGTAAACAAATGTAAAATAAAATAAAATAAATAAAAGTATGGAGAGACTGTAAGATAATGAGGATTTATAGAAGTAGATACAATGAATTCGGACTATATACCTGTGGTACCCACGGTTAAAAGTCTGTGTGACCTTTCCAGCATTGACCCACATTGTGGGATTCTGTCGAGGTGGTATTGCTTTTAAGTGAAGCCAGAAGCTCCTCTGTCTCCTTTATTGGTGATTATGTCCCAACACCAATTTCCCTGTGTTGTCATGCAGGATTTTCTGCCCTCTTCGTGGCAGCATAGATCACGTCTGTTGCTCTGTGGCAGAACATTTCATAGGCATGGATCCAACCGCTAACAGCATTAACATCGCTGACAGTTTCAGCCCAGGCATGGTCATGGAAGGGCTGATTGGCAGAACAGACAAGAAAGAGCCATCATCCAAGAAGATGGAAGGCCTCCAGTACCACCTCATTCTCAGCATCTGTAAAGTTCATAGTTGACAGGTAAGCAGTAGGCTAGTTGCCCTTTTGGGCCATTTTAAGCCTAGCAAGTTTCCCTTTCATAGGTAAGAAACAAACCTTGTACATTGTCTCTGTGATGTTAACACCCTAACCATTATATCAATCCCACAAATCCATGTACATATGAATTTGTAGATGGTTGTGAAAACTCTACCAAATGTTCTACTTTTCTTTGGGTCTTGTTTTTCAGGCATAGCTGTGTTGGTATGGAAAACAGTAGAATTAATATCCTTGTTCCCACATGGGCCTAAATAATCCTTACATTACTAAAGTCAAAGTCAAAGTAAGCTTTATTGTCATTTAGCCTACAAAAGTGCAGTCTAAACTAAACTGCATACATCAGACTCAAATTCAGAACACATATACATATATACAATAACACATACAATGGACATATATTCATTATTTCACATTAGACAGGTTATTCTGCTACATATTACCGCAGTTTACCTTATCTATAATTTTCAGTAGCGGAATGATTAATTGTTGCACAAGTTCCTATTGCACTGTAATTCTCTCATGAATAAGAAGATCCAGTTAGTATAATATTGCACATCATTGCCATCTATGTATCATTAATGTTTAGAATCTGAACTGTCTCTCATTTATTTGCACCAAAAGAGTTGGCTGTCCCATATCTTGTCAGTGTCCAGCTTCCCTGAGATTATTGCCAGAGTTCAAGAGTCTCATTGCCTGAGGGAAGTTGCTGTTTCTGAACCTGGACATTTTACTACTATCATACTAGGCCTTATAGTGATGTACAAGAGTGGAGGAAGATGCACACTGGTGGATTATATCCTAAGTAGGAGGGCCAGTCTGAAGGAGGTTGGAGACTGTAAAGTGGTGGCAGGGGAAAGTGTAGTTAAGCAGCATAGAATGGTGGTCTATAGGATGATGTTGGTGATCAATAAGAGGAGGAGGAGTGTGAAAGCAGTGCCAAGGATTAAATGGTGGAAGTTAGAAAAGGGTGATTGTGAAGTGGAGTTTAGGGAAGAGTTAAGACAGGCACTGGGAGGCAGTGCAGAGTTACCGAATAGCTGGGTAACTACAGCAGAACTAGTAAGGGAGACTGCTAGAAAGTTGCTTGGTGTGACATCTGGACAGAGGAAGGAGGACAAGGAGACCTGGTGGTGGAATGAGGAAGTACAGGAGAGTATACAGAGGAAGAGGCTGGCGAAGAAGAAGTGGGATCGTCAAACAGATGAAGAATGTAGACATGAGTATAAGGAGATGAGGCGCATGGCAAAGAGAGAGGTGGCGAAAGCTAAGGATAAGGCGTATGGAGAGTTGTATGAGAGATTGGACACTAAAGAGGGAGAAAAGGACCTGTACCAATTGGCTAGATAGAGGGACAGAGCTGGGAAAGATGTGAAGCAGGTAAGGGTGATAAAGGACAGTGAGGGAAATGTACTCACAAGTGAGGAGAGTGTGTTGAGTAGATGGAAAGAGTATTTTGAGAGGCTGATGAATGAAGAGAATGAGAGAGAGAGAAGGTTGGATGATGTGGGGATAGTGAATCAGCAATATGGTTTCATGCCAGGAAAGAGCACTAGAGATGTAGTGTTTGCTCTGAAAGTGTTATTGGAGAAATACAGAGAAGGTCAGAAGGAGTTGCATTGTGTCTTTGTAGACTTGGAGAAAGCATATGACAGGGTGCCTAGAGAAGAGTTGTGGTATTGTATGAGGAAGTCAGGAGTGGCAGAGAAGTATGTAAGAGTGGTACAGGATATGTACGAGGGTAGTGTGACAGTGTTGAGGACTGCAGTGGGAGTGACAGATCTGTTTAAGGTGGAGGTGGGATTACATCAAGGATCAGCTCTGAGTCCTTTCTTATTTGCAGTGGTGATGGACAGGTTGACAGATGAGATCAGACAGGAGGCCCTGTGGACTATGATGTTTGCTGATGACATTATAATCTGTAGTGTGAGTAGGAATCAGGTTGAGGAGACTCTGGAGAGGTGGAGATATGCTCTAGAGAGCAGAGGAATGAAGGTCAGCAGGGCTAAAACAGAATATATGTGTGTAAATGAGAGGGAGGGTAGAGGAATGGTGAGGATGCAGGGAGTAGAGTTGGTAAAGGTGGACGAGTTTAAGTACTTGGGATCAACAGTTCAGAGTAATGGTGAATGTGGAAGAGAGGTGAAAAAGAGAGTACAGGCAGGGTAGAATGGGTGGAGAAGAGTGTCAGGAGTGATTTGTGACAGACGGGTACCAGTAAGAGTGAAAGGGAAGGTCTAAAGGAGGGTAGTGAGAACAGCTATGTTATAAGGGTTGGAGACAGTGGCACTGACAAAAAGGCAGGAGTCAGAGCTGGATGTGGCAGAGTTAAGATGTTAAGATTTGCACTCGGTGTGACTAGGATGGATAGGATTAGGAATCAGTATATTAGAGGGTCAGCTCATGTTGGACAGTTTGGAGACAAAGCAAGAGAGACGAGATTGCGTTGGTTTGGACATGTGCTGAGGAGGGATGATGGGTATATTGGGAAAAGGATGCTAAGAATGGAGCTGCCAGGTAAGAGGAAAAGAGGAAGGCTTAAGATAATGTTTATGGACGTGGTGAGAGAGGACATGCAGGCGATTGGTGTGACAGAGCAAGATGCAGAGGATAGGAAGAAATGGAAAGAGATGATCCACTGTGGCTACCCCTAATGGGAAAAGCCGAAAGATGATGATGATGACTAGGCCGTATAGTATGCCTTCCAGTTGTCTACCTATATCCAAAATCTTTAAGTAAATGTCAGGCATGTATTGTGCAAAGGGCACATATTCTCAGCTTCACAAGCTCAAGACCAGACCATTACAATAGTACTATTAAAAATATTGTAGCTTATTACATATGTGCAAGGCACACAATACTACAGTAGTATCAAACATTACTCACACTATGACTTCATGGGTATGTTTACCATCTGCCCTATGCATTCTGCATGCTAATACAATCAGTGCAGTTCCAATCTAACCCTTGCTACATTTTTTGACAACACATGTACAAGTACTGACAAACTGATTTCCCTTATAGGCCTTAGAGTAAAGAGCAGACAGAAAGCTACTATTGTACAAATAAATGCATGTGTAAAAAGTAGCTCTTTCTTTATATATAAGCAGTTATCTTTTCCAAATGAATATTTTGTGAATAACACCCTTAGCAGGACTCAGACTTCAAACTCATTACCCGCTGTTTCGTTTCATAGCACAATGACTCTCTGTGCTTCTCATCACTTTTATATCCATGTAGATTCCCCCTCTGGGCGTGATGATTATGCTAATTAGGAATCATCTCATTACTGTTCCTGACAATTTGTACGATGAGCAAACCTGATGAACATCATTGTAATTTCTGTGTGATGCTATGCACATGCCTGAGCACTTGCTGGCAGCTTTGCATATGCACAGGCAGCCAAGTGTTTCAGGGGTGTGGGAATCATCCCATAGTTAACCATCTTCAAATGGAGTCACTGAAGAGCATGGATTCTAAACACCATATAGAGGGATGGAGGACTGTTGTGTTTTACATCTTAAAGTGCCATTGAAACCATAAAAATACAGTACCTATATCTTCTGTGTTTGCCATCTATCCCTGCAAATGAGGTCTCCTAGATATCCATCGCTGTGAGATGGCTGTGACACATAAGAACTGTTTGTGGCATGACTTCTCTACCATTTTTCCTGATATCTTTCAAGATGAAATATCAAGGCAAGTGAATAAGAAGACAGTAAGCCTCTGAGAGCGCAAAGGTGGTGGGAGGAGGAGTCCAGGATTTTTCTGGATGTCCTCTATTAGGAGTACAGTCATAGACTCCAGCAGGAGGCCTAACATGGGTCACAGAATAAGACTGATGCCAGGAATAGTTAGGCTAAGGCTGTCACCTGTGTGCTGCTGCCATTCCATACATAGAGGATCAGTGTCATCACAATTACAATGACATGAGTTGTTGCAAGTCTGACATTCTTCCATGGGAGGAAGAAGTTAAAGCACAGTCACCACCTCTATACTATAAGTACATCTTCTTTTAGCTACCCAAATCACCTACCACTACATGAAAACATCAAATTCTTCTTCTTTTGGCTTTTCCTGGTTAGGGGTCATCACAGCAGATCACCTGTCTACTCATGATTGGCAGTGGAGTTTTATGGTGTCGAGTTGCCAGCCCGGCACCCAACCTTCCACAGAAGGCACACACATGCATTCACTCACACCTAGGGCCAATTTAGAGTGTCCAATCCACCTACAACATGGCTTTGGGAGGAAACCGGTGCACCCGGAGGAAACCCATGCAACCACAGGGAGGACATGCAGACTCTGCACAGACGGCACCCCCAGCCGAGGATTATACTGGAGAACCTCTTTGCTGTGAGGCAGCAATGCTAACCTCTGCACCACTGCGGCCACCCCAAAACATTAAATTCTTCATTATGCCCTTTTTGTGTCTCTTGCCCCTGAAGAGACTGAAGGGAATAGGCAGATACACAGCAGCAGATCGGTGCACTTAAGTGAGTCCTGAGATGATTGTAGATGCTATCAAACCTTTAATAGTAATAGAAACAGATATAACACAATAATGTATAATGTAAATAAGCCAGTGGCACATCTGTCATTACTGGTATTAGTCAAAGGCAGCAACTGCATTGTAAGAAGTGTGTTTCTTCAGTTCTGATTCATATGATCACAAGACCAGAGAAGAAGGCAGTATTTTGCGGGTTGGCTGTTTGCCCTTTCTACAATGTGGAGTGATCTCAAACTTGGTATATATACTAATATAATATGCAGGGGATTTTGGGGGGCAGGGGGCTTGGCCTCCATAAAAACGCTGTCTTGTGTGTTACCACCTTCCAGAGTAGAAACCAGTTTGATATTCCGAGTTGCAATAATGTGGGTCTCAATCATATGATCACACAGGTTCATAGGTAAGTACAAAACTAGTTGCCCTTGTGAGCCGTTTGAAGCTTAGCCAATTTTCCTTTCAAAGATGAGAATCAAGCTTTGTAGCTTGTGTTTGTGAAGTAAAACCTTAAACACTATACCAACCCCAACTCATGTTTCTCTATGCCTGCTTCTGTATAGGTGGACACGATACAAGTAGATCATGATGTTAAATGTATTTGTTCTTCTGTTGACAAGGATGCCACTGGGTTCACTTCCCACCTTCCCACACACTGTTGTGATCATGTAAAACATTTCATGCATATTTTCCTGTCCAGTAATATGTGTACAGCCAAGAACAAAGGGGACATCCACAACTATGGGCAGTACAGAGGCATCAAACTCCTACCACATTGCATGAAAGTTCTGGAGAGGGTGATTGATAAACCGATATGCAGCATAGCAGAATGTAAGATGGGAGATGAGCAGTTTGGATTCAGATCAGGATGCAGCACAACTGACCCGATGTTTACATTGAGACAGATACTTGAAAAGAAGCTAGAGATGAGAAGAGAGTCCAGCTGGGCATTCCTAGACGTGGAGAAAGCATATGACAAGTCCCAAGACAGCTGATCTGGGTAGTACTGCGGTGGTCTGAAGTCCCAGAAACATTGGTAGAATTAGTGCAGGCTATGTACAAGGACCCACTGACTCAAGTACAAACAGTGTTCGGCCTCACAGAGGGGTTCCGAGTGGGAGTGGGTGTACACCAGGGTTCAGCTCTGAGCCCACTGCTGTCCATACTGGTGATGGACTACATTAGCAAAAAGGTTGGGGGGGACGGATCAACAAAGCTGCTGTATGCAGACGATGTGGCAGTACAGGCAGACTCTGAGCTAGAACTTTAGCAAAGGATAGGAGAATGGAATGTAAATCTGAAAGCACATGGGATGAAACTAAGCACAGGTAAGACAGTGCTAATAGCAGCAAATTGGAGAAATCAGAAGACGCTGAGTATGGACATAGAAGGTAAGATAGTGGAATAGGTAAACAGCTTCAAGTATCTGGGAGGGGTGGTTGAGGAGAAGGGTAGTCTGAATGAAGAGGTCAAAGCTATAATCAGAGGGGCTGCAACCAACTGACATAGAGTATCAGGTGTATTCTATGACAGAAGATTTATTTATTTTTTATTTTACATTTGTTGACCGGGCTAGTCCAACTGGATACATGCCCATTTTCAGTAGAGGCCCGAGGAGTTAAGCTCCAAAGCTAGGACAATGCAATTAACACAACATCTTAGGATACATGAGATAGATAAAAGCTATTTACAGTATGTATAACAGGTTATAACCGTAAAATTTACAGCGCAGAATACAGGCATAATAAAGGATGCAAGTACAATATATAGTTTACAATGCAGAAATACAGGCATAATAAAGGAATGCAAATACAATCAAGGTATTCAAGAGATAATTAGTAACATAGTTTAATAAGGAAGGAGTTGCTTTTAATACGTTAATGGGTTTGGAAGATCAGAGTATATAAAAGACAGTGAGACTAGTCAGGTTAAGAGCATGGGCATAACCAATGAGTTTTGAGGAATATTTTCAATTTGTTTTTGAAACAGGGTAGTGAAGGAAGTGTGGAGAGTTCATTTGGAAGGCCAGAAGAATGCCAAAGAAGCTGGAAAGTAAGCTGTATAAGGCAAGGTTGCAACCAGTACTACTGTATGGTACAGAAACCTGGACATATCATTGCTGGAGCCTTCCCGTGTCCTGATAGAGTGCTCTTCAAACTATCTGGAGATATACAGAGCTAAGTATATTTTTCTGGCACTTCAGAGTTGTGTACTGTTAATTGTTGCTTGACTAATTTTATATCATTGCTGGCCGACTTCAGAGTTGTGCACTGTTATTTTTGCTTCACTGTATAGTTTTTCAGATCTCTGCTGAAAGTGTTTGTCCCTTCCCACCTTCCCTATTCCTGTGTTGTTGTTTAAATTTGGTGGCTTTTGTAGTTGCCCACCCCCACTGTAGAGTTGATCTGGGACACTCCCCCCAGTCCCATCTCTTTACCTCATTCTACCTAATAAAGTCCTTCTGCACTTGTTTTTAGTTATCTTTAATTGAATTGCATTTTTTAAACTGTTTGGTCTAACATTGCAATATACTCAAGTGTGCTAGCTTGCACTGCATTTGAATTGTTTTTACTGCTGTTTTAGCTACTTTTCTGTATATAAAAAAAAAAACAATCTAAGCCTGTTTCCTACTTTTCCTGTAACTAGTGTAGTCCAGATTCAGATTTGCTATATCCAGGACTGTATGCAAGCTTCTGAGCCCCCCAAGCTTTCTGTGTTGGTGGGAAGCCTTCTAGCTTATCAGTGGCAGTAGTAAGCACTAGGTAACCTATCTACCACATAAGGAGTGGTTCTGGCCCAGAAACTGTAGTTATTGTCTGTCTGGGCAGTTTTTTCATCTCTTTCAACTTTCTGATTTAAAAGCCCGCATTTGCACTTGTTTCCCCCCTTTCCTGTAACTAGTTTGGTCCAGATTCAAATTCTTAGTTTTAGCACTTGAATTTGCTTATTCGTGATCAGCACTTGTTCAGAACTTTTGTTGTAAGCACTAAATAAGCTACTAATTACTACAACATTCAACATTTCTCATTACCTAGAGGAAAACAGTTTTTGTACTTACTTTCCTCACTTGCTTAGAGAAAAACAGCTCTTGTACTCACTTTCCTCACTTATCCAGAGGAAAATAGTTTTTTATTCAGGCATTTCCAAGGGTCAGCTCACAGTGTTCTCTCCTGTCTATCTGATGAATCTGGGCATCTTGGGGCAATGTAGAAATTGCCTCATGTACACAGACAACCCATTCCTCCTACCACCCAACACTACAACCTGTGAGAGACGCACTTATCTAGCCAAACTGGAGGTAAAGCCCTCTCCAACCAAGACTGAACTTGACAGTCACAAGGAGAAGGTAAACACTTGCACCACACCATACTCATCACATAGTCTCACTAAATCTACACCATCAAAATCCACACATAGAAACAAAAACTTTCGGGGAGGCTCTCAATAATAATCTGCTCAAACAACAGAGACCTCCAAAGCAGAAATGCAAGCAACCTCCACCCCCTAACACAACCCAAATGACACATAGCCCGCAGACTCAGTGTGCCACTCAACCACAGCCAATAAGGCAAAACAACATACTAGTCATAGATGACTCTATAGTCAGGCACACTGATGTCCCACTCGCCAGGCTAAACAAGGAAAAGGTTACTGTCAGCTGCCTGTCGGGTGCCAGGATCCACCACATAACCCACGCACTCAGGTCACTCCACAACAAGTACAAATATGACTCTGTCATTGTTCATGTTGGTGTAAAAGACCTGAGATGTACCTCTCTGGACTACAGGAAAAGAGACATAGAAGAGCTCTCTGATCTTGTAGCCCAGGCAGGAATGACCCTAGCCCTGAGTAGCATTCTGCCATCACCCAGAATGATACCCGCAGTACAAGGACAAAATGATTGACTTCAACAATTGGCTAAGCTTCTGGTGTCATTCTAAAGGAATCCATTATCTGTCTGCCTGGGATGACATGGTCGACAGACCACGATGCTTTGCCAGAGATGGCCTGCACCTGTCACCCCTGGGATTCCGGAAACTGGCTAAGGTTCTTGTCGTCACTATAGTGCCTTTTTTAAGCAAGGTTTGAATGACAAATTCACCACCATAATAGGAACAGGCAAGAAAAAGCTGAGGGTGATGCTACTCAATGCTAGAAGTCTAAATCTCAAAATGCACTCACTCGAGGCACTCCTTAAAATGGAGAACATCGATATCTGTGCAGTGACTGAGACCTGGTTCAAGGCTCCAGAGAGCACCCCTGCACTACCAGGCTATAACTCATACCACACTTTTCGGCCATGTAACCTGGACCGAAACACCAAAGGTGGAGGTGTGTCCATATTCATTAAGGATATCCACACCTCCAAGCTAGTTGCTCAGCATAATGCATCCAAGGTTATCCAAGTGCAACTAACTCTGGGCAAAACTGCAATCCAAATTGTAGCTTGCTACAGATCCCCCACCATGCCCCATGATTCCCACTCCTCTTTTCTTGATGTCCTGGAAAATACTAGGGTTCAACCAAACACCCTAATAATGGGCAATTTCAACTACCCCACCATTAACTGGGAAAACTACTAATGCACCAACTCCTTCACTCAGCACTTTCTGGAATTCATAAACTCCATTTCCCTGGATCAACTTATCCACACCCCCAACAGGGGCAACAATATCTTCGAACTAGTCATTACCAACATGAGTGACCGGTGTTCCACACCTGAAGTCAACAACTCATTGGTCCGATCTGACCATAAGCTAATCACCCTATATATCAACATCCTGCCCCCAACCCCCATTAAGGAAACCACGGTAAAAAATTTCTCCAGAGCCAACTTCATGCTTCTTAAGACAGAAGTGGTGAACGTCATGACACCCATGCAGATGGACAATACAGTTACGACTACTGAATCCTACACAATTGCACTTTATAAGCAGTCACACAAGTGCATGGATCATGCTATCCCAAACAGAACCAAGATGCTATCCTCCAAAAAATGGAAGCCAATATGGTGGTCCCCTGCCATAAACAAACTGTACAACAGAAGGAAGAAACTGTTGCAAAAGAGAGTAAAATCCCATGAGTGGAGGAGCTCCCAGGTCAGCCTCAGTAAGAAGCTGTGATCCCTCATAAAATCCTCCAAAGCTAGTTACAATAACAAAATCGCCACTGATTCTAAAGACAACCACAAAGCATTCTATAGCTATGTCAAGAATCTCCATGGCAGCACTCAGATCTGCTCTGAGTTACAGCACAATGGCACTAAATATACAGACCCAATGATACTGCCAACATCCTGGCAGATAGGTTCAGTGCTAACTTTACCCCCCTCTCACCTCCTAAAGGGCCCATCTATATGCCAGAAGAATGCAAAGTTCCTGTAATCATGGCTGCACAGGTAAAATCCACACTCTCCAAAGCCAAGAACACAGCATCCATGGCACCAGACAACATCCCAGGCTGCATTCTACATGAACTACAGAACAAACTGACACCCCACTGAAGTACCATGTTCAATCATAGCCTCACCTCAGGCTTTGTGCCTTCTGAATGGTGCACAGTGACGGTTATCCCACTCCACAAAGGAGAAGCCACTACAGACCCCGGGAACAACCGCCCCATTAGCCTGACGAGCTTGGTCTGCAAGGCCATGTAACGTATCATCATGGAACTTATAAACAAAGACATTAGTAATCTACAAAATCTGGACCTCACCCAGTTTGGGTTTGTAAAAGGCAGATCATGTCTCATAAACCTGATAGACTTCTTTGAAGCAGACACCAAAGCCGTAGACGAGGGTAAGGTGGTTGACACAGCTTATCTAGATCTTGCCAAGGTTTTTGACACCAACCCCCACTCTGGAATTATAGATAAACTCACTAAACTAGGTATAAATCCCTATGTCACAAGATGGGCTGCCAACTGGCTCACTGACAGAACCCACACTGTGAAAGTAGCAGACTCCAAATCCAACTTCAGACCAGTGACAAGTGGAGTACCACAGGGTTCAGTCCTGGGTCCTCTCCTGTTTGGTATCTACTTCTCTGAAGTACAGGCTAACACAGAAGGTCTTTGGCTAATGAAGTTCGCAGATGACTGCAAACTAGGAGTCATAATCAAAACTCCTAATGATGTGGACATCCTACAAAAGGGCCTCACTGAGACAGATGCCTGGTGTCAAAGCCATGGCCTCAAGCTCAATGCCAAAAAGTGCATTGTCATCCCCTTTGGTAAAAACTCTTTACCTGTGAACTACAACATAAGCGGTAGTATACTTAACACCAAAAGTGGGATAAGAGACCTTGGGACACAGGTGGACAGTAGTCTCTCCTTTGATAATCACATCGCCACAGTAGTCAGGAAATCCTTCTACGTGGCACACCTCATAATAAAAGGTTTCTCATCCAGAAAAAAGAGGTCATTGTTCCCTACTACTCATCACTCATTAGATCCATTATAGAGTACAACACCCCTTTTGGTATGTACCTCACATGACATCTACAACAACTGGAAAGGCCGCAGAAATACCTCACAAAGAGGATTACTGGCCTCAAACAGATGCCCTACGCAGACCGTCTCAAAAAACTTCAGCTTTACTCCATCACATATTGCCTACTCAGAGGTGATCTCTGCCTATCATACAAAGCTATGTCAAACCCAGAGCTGTTGGACATGCCCCACTTAAAGAAATCCCAATCCCTCCAAGCTACACGGTCTAGGGACCTAAACCTTGTCACCACAATAAACAGAACATGCTGGAGGGATAGATTCCTGTCCCAGAGACTTCCCATACTCTGGAATAAGCTACCTATCTATATCAAACAAAGCTCCTCATTAGCACTCTTCAAGAAAAATCTTGATGATTGGATGGGAAATAGGAAATTCACCATGGGGATCACTTCTGTGCCACTGCTCGACAGTGGCACAGGAAAATAATTTTCTTGGGTGGCGAAAGCCAGGGTACCTTTTTGGCTGGGCTTATATAGGCCCTAGGGCCAATAGCCTAGTACCTACCTATGAATCTATGAACTAAAGACAGAACAGTTGAAGAAGCTAGAGGTGATGGAAATTAATTGCCTGAGAAAGGTGGTAGGATGCACACTGTGGGACAGATGAAGAAATGAGGACATAAGAGCAGAAGCCAAAGTAGTTCCAATTGCAGAAAAGATCAAAGAGAACAGATTACAGGAGTTTGGACACATGTGCAGAAAATCAGAAGACAATCTGGTGAGGAAGATTTGGGACAGACAGGAAGAAGGTAAGAGGAAGTGAGGACATCCAGCAAAGAGGTGGATGGATTGTGTGAAAGAAGATCTGCGACAGTCAGGCATGAGTGTTGAAGAAGGCAAGAGTGCGACACTGAATCGAGAGAGTTGGCAACAGTTAACATGATACCCCGACCCCATGTAGTAAAAAATGGGAAAAAGGGGGCTGATGATGATGATAATATATGTGCAGCAGTACACAGTCCATATATGCCACATCATCTTCATTAGTTAACTGGACATTTCAAAACTTGCAATAGGATAGGCTGTACCTTGCTTATCACCTGTGATTGAAATATGTATAAAGGAACAGTATGTTTACTTTGTATATGCATTGTGTGTGTGTGTGTGTGTGTGTGTGTGTGTGTGTGTGTGTGTGTGTGTGTGTGTGTGTGTGCGTGTGTGTGTGTGTGTGTGTGTGTGTGTGTGTGTGTGTGTGTGTGTGTGTGTGTAATGTCCTACTTAGGGGCACAGTGACTTAATCAGGGTCACACAGAATCAAACCCTACACTTTAGCCATAGGAGATATGAATCATTGTCATCCACACATGCCAAGCCTCCTTTAGCTTCTTTCTTTTTTTGAATCACTGAGGACAGTCTATCAATGTCAGCCATACAGTTTAATAGCTATGTGGTTCATGTGGTTTGGATGGCACAGTGATGCAGTGGTAGCATTGTCACCTCACAGCAAGAGGTTCTCCAGTCTGATTCTCAGCTGGAGTGCCTTCTGTCTAGAGTCTGCATGTTCTCCCTGCGTTCATGTGGGTTTCCTCTGGGTGCTCTGGTTTCTTCCTACATTTCAAAGACATGCGTCTGGAGTGTTTCTCCCTGGGCCTCTACTGAAAATTGGCTTTGTTCCAAGTCAGACTTTCCTGGTAAACAAATGTTAAATAAAATATATGTTGATGTAAAACCTGTTGTTCTGTCAACTTTTCAAGTGATTTAAAATAGTCTGCTCTTATATGCCCCCAGTTTTGCAGAACACTCTGATTTGACCTCATGTTTATACTATGCCAGTGGTTGTGTAAATCAATAAAAGACATGTTTATTTGGGGCAAGTAGTTCCATGGACTACAAGCCTGGTATCTACACATGATTCAGAGCAGTGATGGTTTAAAGGAATGAAGTCGATGAAGTAATCAGGAACATCATCAAATGAGCCATGTTTTGGGGTGTGATTCTTGGTTTCCTTGTTCTCTTAAATGCTGAGTGTGCATTTATTATTTAGCTCTAATTAAACTGGACAGCATGAAGTCTATGAATTTTATGCTAATATTTTATCTATGAATTCATTTTATTTTGCTTGATTTTTTTTTTTTTTTGCAGGCATTCAGGTGTGAAATGCAGGGCTGTAACAATTTATCTAGCGCTTAGTGCATATGAGTAAGGATATCAGGTGTTAAAGAGCTGCTTTCTGTAGTATGTGGTTTGATTCCCTCAGCATTCATTTGTCTTCAATGTAACTCTGCCAGATTATTTCGCCAGAGAGTACTCCTGGGCTGCCCCTTAAAAGGCACACTGGTGTCCAGTGGTCTGTCTCAGGATATTAGCAAATCCATTACACATATGCCTTTTGAATTCCTGTTCCCTTCACCTGTACGCTAGTTAGTACTTCATTATCTATTTGTGAATCTCAATGTGCTTTTTGTACTTTAATGGGTAGCCAGATACACTTTCACTAAATGTGAGTTTCAAGGGAAAGGAAGGTTACTGTTTCTCATGCTAAGTCTGTTTTCAATGTCAGAGGTCTTTTGTTTAGAAAACGACTGTCAGTATTTTTTCTGTAAAATTTGAAATAAAAGTTGTAAAAGAAATCCAAATCACTGTGATAACTGTAAAAGTAAAGAAAATAGCATGTACACTGACAGGTTTGAAGAGTGTTTATTTTTAACTGGGAGAGAGACAGCCATGTAATAGGATATTAGTATGTTTGGTAGGGGCCTGATTAGTTACTCTGCATTGGGCCCCATTTTTCTAAAATCTGGCTCTGTTGACTCTGGAGGTGTATACTGCAACAATACAGCGTTATTAGCCATTCGAGCTTGTCAGACCTGTACTGAGTGATGTCTGATTATACAGATATTCTTAATGGTAGAGAAGATATAAGGAGCTCAAACATGAGATCTGAGTGTCCAGCAAACATGTAACCCGTCCAAAAACATATGTTGTTTGCAGTAATATTTCAGATTTTTGTGTGGCTTTTGAGTTGTTGAACAAAAGCTGCTGTACCATTTGTACTGCCTTTAATTGTTTTCTTTTATTCATTGCATTAAAGAATGAAATTCATTATTAGGCCTGGATTTTATAATATAGTCTAAACATGTTGCATTTTAGTAATGTGTTTTTGTACTATTTTTTTTTTTGTAGCCTCTAGCAACTGTAAAGGGGTTGACATTTGTCAGGTTATTTATTGTCTGCATTATTTCTTCTCCAGTTGCCTGACTTTCAAGTCTTATGCATGCTATCAGTGTGTTGTGCCTGTGATGTTGAGTGCAGGAAATGTTGGAATCGTGATGTTGTTTTTACGGACTTAAAAAAAACTAATGTAGCATAGGGTGGCTGGGGCCTCCATGCTTAGCAAATATCCTTTTCTGGTGAAGATAGGCAGTTTTGTTTATATAAGACTGAGAATAAGGACCTCTTTATTAGAAACTACTAAGCTGGTACATGATGGGATTGTATCAAAGCGAAAAGATTCTGTGGAAAGTAGGCCCATGTATTGACTATTTCCAGAAAGGATAGAAACTTTTCAATGGTATGTGCTCCTGCAAGTTATCTACACAGCTGCAGGGTTGCCATTTCTAATTTCATCACAGTCTCATGCAAATTGAAGAGAATTTCTTTGGCTTTAGCCTGGGAGAGTAAGAAGCCTAGGTGAGTGTGGGATGTTTGGGCTTTTCAAGCAGACAAAAAAGTATGACTGCTCCTGAATATGAATTTTAGAGAAGTACTGCATGGCCTGTTTTGGAAGACAGGAAGTCATATGTTTTCACATATGCTGATGTATCAATTCAACCTATATCAAAACAATATGATCTGGGAAAGGCCGCAGCCACATTAGATAGGTCGACAGGGCCTTAATTCTGGATTAGCCAAATCAGTGTTGCAAGCGGTATGTCATGCTTCAAATGTAACAAATAGTAGAGAAAGGGAATTTGAGTTAACTTCTATAGTCTGTATATTCAGATGTAAGTCACGTACACAGTACATGAAGAAATGGATTAAACAACTTCAGTACCTGTTTTTACAGAATGTGAGATTTTTAAAGATGCCTGATTTCAATAAGAAATGTGAAATGGTATAAGCAGCTCAAGAAACTCTCCAGGGACCTTAAATTTTCTATGACCGGTATCAGAAGATGAACTAGCTTGATAAAGCTGGTTGTGGAGCTAGGGATCTGGCCACTTGGACTGTAAATCCCTTATAAACAGGGATTTTAAGTGCCTTTCAGAGATTAGAGCTACTGTCACTATCAAATACAGGCTGAACTGAGAGACAGACTTGATATGCTTGATTTCAGAGAAACGTTAGTCCCACATCCCAAAGACATGCAGTAGGTGGATTGGACACTCTAAACTGGCCCTAGGTGTGCTTGTGTGCACCTTCTGTGTAAGGTTGGGCGCCAGGCTGGCAACTCGACACTGTAAAACTCCACTGTCAATCATGAGCGAACAGATGATCCACTGTGGTGACCCCTAACTGGGAAAAGCCGAAAGAAGAAGAAGAAGAAGAAGAAGAAGAAGTTAGTCCAAACACTTAATCTGCCATAGGCACACCAAAATGTCAACCCAGTATAGATTTCTTTTGGTGGTATACTTATTTATTTTTACATAACCTTTTAAGATTGGCAAGCATGTATCTTGAAACAGATACAGGGTTTAGAAAATGTCATTTACAAGCTCTGGGGACTAGTTGTATGTTTTCTAGGAATGTACATGGTTAAGTCATTGTAACATGACTCTGAGAACTGTATTGTCAGAGATCTGGAGAGCCACAATTTTCATTGGTCCATACTTATATTTAATATCCTTAAGAGGTGCCCCTAAATCTGGAATGGGATTTGATTATGTGTTTAGTAACAGTAGCTAAAAAAATGCATCACTAGATATCAGAATCTGCTACCATCCTGGAAAACAAAGAAGATATTCAGATAATGAATAAACTGCAAATACTTAAGCTGAAATTTATCCTTAACTGCTGCAAACATAAATTGCTCTCCAGATGATCAGTAGAGTATTATATACTCCTAAATGCAACTAACCACTGGTGTCATAAGGGTATAATAGCTCAGTTGAAATTTGAGGTACTGTGTTACTAAGCTGACACCTTTTCACTTTGCACTAGTTGTATCATACTGCTGAGATGTAAATCACAGTATTCACGAGTCCCAAGACCACAAATGCAGTCTGCAAAATATTAAAACATTATAGCAAAACTGAAATAAAATAACTTGAGTGCAAAGGCTGAAATAATGCTAGAAATTTGTCACATAGATCAACCAAGCAGTCAAGGCTGCTACCATCCTTGTCTTCATTAGAATGTGAAGGTATGCTAGTGAAAAGAGATGTCACACAGGAGTGACCTCTTATGTCTGATATATTTAGTACATTTATTGCTAATGAAATATCAGGTATGATAAAGTCAATCAGTCTCTGAATGAATCCTGCTTACAGTGTGAGGAAGGCATAAAAGCAAATGGGGGATATGAAGGATGACAGAAGAAAGCCAACAGAAGGCATAGTCTAAAAAGACTGTAGCTTCCTTCACCCAGTCCACCTGAAGAATGATGGAATGGATACAACCAATGGAGTCAGGGTTATCGTTATACTAAACCTAAGCCTTCAGGCCCACAGTTAAATGGTAGCAGAAAAGACAAACCAAATTCCATAGTAGTGAAGTCACATGCCTAGTGGGTAGACTCGGGCCACCAGTGTTCCTTTACCAGCATCAGTCTGGGTGCATCAGACGCATTGTGTGCAGTTCTGAAGGAATTACAGGGAAAAGAGATGCCAGTATTAAAGAGGATATACAGACAAACCCATAGGATGATGAGAAAAAAGGATGATATAATGAACAGAGCTCACTCTTTTTTGTATGAAAAATAAGAAAGATAAGAAGTGAGAATGCAAATATATAAGGTACTAATGAGCAAATATGCCAGAATCATCAAAAAGGAAGGATAGGATAGAAAATAAGAAACATGGCTGGCAAATTGGATAAGATAATCTCTTTTTTGCAGCATTTTTATTTTTTTCACAGCAAGTACTTCATGTTTGGTGGTGCTGGTCTGCTCTGACAACATTGCCTTCTTTAAATCCATAATCCCTGTAATGACTACCTCTTTTCAACAGTCTGGCCAGTAATTGTTATCCAGTTGATATCCCTGACTGCCTGGATTAATGAATTACCCTATACTGGTGTGTCTGGGTTTATGGGTAAAGGAGTGGACCTGAGAGCTGCCACTGCTGTTTGTGAGCACTGAGTTTATAAGAGGCTAGTTCTTTCATGGTCCGTGTATGCTTGGGCAGCACATTTGTAGAATGGTGAGCAATGAGATGTGAAGTTGGGAATGTCCTCACCCTGGGCTTTAGTCCAAATATGTCTCCAAGACTATCCTACTTATTGACTCTGGCAACCATGCTGAGCCCCTGGACTCAAATGGAACAAATGATGGCTTCCTCCCACCTGCATGTCATCCACTTTCCTCTCCCCCCAGGAAAGGTGAGCAGGTGAGGCCTTATCACTCATTCCCATACCAGTTCTAGTTGGTACCCTAGCCATTAAATGAACTTGGATCACCTGGGTTTTATTCTGGGCTTCACCCCAATGAGCCAGCAGAGCTGGTTCTCCTTTTGCCACATAGTTAATAAATTAGCCCTACTGGGAATAACCACAATTTCATCAGGAGTCTGAGGTAAAAGCTCTCAAATTACATGACTTAACTACAGTTTTAAAAAGAAAGTCATTGCAACTAGTTACATGCAGATTTTTATTTGAACTAAAACATCACTTCATACTACTCAGCAACAGCTCCTCGTGGTCCTGCAGAGTGGTCCTAGCAGCAGAGAACTGAGAAAAGCGACTACTTTCCTAATTTAAGTATTTTTTGCTGTTTTTTTACCTGAAATATCTTCTCTTGCTTACCTTGAACAAGCTTAAACTGTTTTTTTAACTGTTTGTTGCATTATATATTATCTGCACTTAAAGTTTCATTTAGTCGAAAATTGGTCGAAAGTTGTTTGTTTGTTTGTTAATTTAACTGTTGAGGCTGCCCACTAAAGTGTGCTAGCCTGTGTAACTGATTTATTACTGTTTCCTGCATTTCTGTGTGCTTTCTATCTCAAAAACAAAAATAACAAAAAAATATCCTTGTTTTCCTGCCTCTCCTCGACTAGTTTAGACCAGTATATAGGCTTTGCTGTATTCTGGGCTGTGGTGTAGTTCCTGTGGTGTCCATTGCCTTACTTGGATAGAAGGAAGTTTCTTTGCTCAGCAGTGGGAGTGGGGAGCCTTGAGCAGCCTAGCTGTCTCTGAAGGAGTGACCTCAGCACAAGAGCTTGTAGTAATTGGTTGTTTTGGACCATTTCTAGCTCTTTTGAAGCTCCAAGAGCATTTTTTTTCTGGCTATACTACTCAGCAACAGCTCCTTGTGGTCCTGCAGAGTGGTCCTAGCAGCAGAGAACTGACAAAAGTGACTACTTTCCTGATTTAAGTATTTTTTGCTGTTTTTTTACCTGAAATACCTTCTCTTGCTTACCTTGAATAAGCTTAAACTGTTTTTTAACTGTTTGTTGCATTATATATTATCTGCACTTAAAGTTTCATTTATTTGAAAATTGGTCGAAAGTTGTTTGTTTGTTTGTTAATTTAACTGTTGAGGCTGCCCACTAAAGTGTGCTAGCCTGTGTAACTGATTTATTACTGTTTCCTGCATTTCTGCGTGCTTTCTATCTCAAAAACAAAAAAAAACCCCAAAAATATCCTTGTTTTCCCACCTCTCCTCGACTAGTTTAGACCAGTATACAGGCTTTGCTGTATTCTGGGCTGTGGTGTAGTTCCTGTGGTGTCCATTGCCTTACTTGGATAGAAGGAAGTTTCTTTGCTCACCAGTGGGAGTGGGGAGCCTTGAGCAGCCTATCTGTCCCTGAAGGAGTGACCTCAGCACAAGAGCTTGTAGTAATTGGTTGTTTTGGACCATTTCTAGCTCTTTTGAAGTTCCCTGTTTAAAATCCGCCTCTGAGCATTTTTTTCTGGCTATATTTCTCAGCAACAGCTCCTCGTGGTCCTGTAGAGTGGTCCTAGCAGCAGAGAACTGAGAAAAGTGACTACTTTCCTGATTTAAGTATTTTTTGCTGTTTTTTACCTGAAATACCTTTTCTTGCTTACCTTGAACAAGCTTAAATTGTTTTTTTAACTGTTTGTTGCATTATATATTATCTGCACTTAAAGTTTCATTTAGTCGAAAATTGGTCGAAAGTTGTTTGTTTGTTGGTTAATTTAACTGTTGAGGCTGCCCACTAAAGTGGGCTAGCCTGTGTAACTGATTTATTACTGTTTCCTGCATTTCTCTGTGCTTTCTATCTCAAAAACAAAAAAAAACCAAAAAAAATATCCTTGTTTTCCCACCTCTCCTCGACTAGTTTAGACCAGTATACAGGCTTTTCTGTATTCTGTGCTGTAGTGTAGTTCCTGTGGTGTCCATTGCCTTACTTGGATAGAAGGAAGTTTCTTTGCTCAGCAGTGGGAGTGGGGAGCCTTGAGCAGCCTAGCTGTCTCTGAAGGAGTGACCTCAGCACAAGAGCTTGTAGCAATTGGTTGTTTTGGACCATTTCTAGCTCTTTTGAAGCTCCCCTGTTTAAAATCCGCCTCTGAGTGTTTTTTTTCTGGCTATACTACTCAGCAACAGCTCCTCGCGTTCCTACAGAGTGGTTCTAGCAGCAGAGAGCTGAGAAAAGCAACTACTTTGCTGATTTAAGTATTTTTGCTGTTTTTTACCTGAAATACCTTCTCTTGCTTACCTTGAACAAGCTTAAACTGTTTGTTTAACTGTTTGTTGCATTATATATTATCTGCACTTAAAGTTTCATTTAGTTGAAAATTCGTCGAAAGTTGTTTGTTTGTTCGTTAATTTAACTGTTGAGGCTGCCCACTAAAGTGTGCTAGCCTGTGTAACTGATTTATTACTGTTTCCTGCATTTCTGTGTGCTTTCTATCTCAAAAACAAAAAAAAAACAAAAAAATCCTTGTTTTCCCACCTCTCCGCGACTAGTTTAGACCAGTATACAGGCTTTGCTGTATTCTGGGCTGTGGTGTTGTTCCTGTGGTGTCCATTGCCTTACTCGGATAGAAGGAAGTTTCTTTGCTCACCAGTGGGAGTGGGGAGCCTTGAGAAACCTATCTGTCCCTGAAGGAGTGACCTCAGCACAAGAGCTTGTAGTAATTGGTTGTTTTGGACCATTTCTAGCTCTTTTGAAGTTCCCTGTTTAAAATCCGCCTCTGAGCATTTTTTTCTGGCTATACTATTCAGCAACAGCTCCTCGTGGTCCTACAGAGTGGTCCTAGCAGCAGAGAACTGAGAAAAGCAACTACTTTCCTGATTTAAGTATTTTTTGCTGTTTTTTACTTGAAATACCTTCTCTTGCTTACTTTGAACAAGCTTAAACTGTTTTTTTAACTGTTTGTTGCATTATATATTATCTACACTTAAAGTTTCATTTAGTCGAAAATTTGTTGAAAGTGGTTTGTTTGTTAATTTAACTGTTGAGGCTGCCCACTAAAGTGTGCTAGCCTGTGTAACTGATTTATTACTGTTTCCTGTATTTCTGTGTGCTTTCTATCTCAAAAACAAAAAAAACCCAAAAAAAAATCTTTGTTTTCCCGCCTCTCCTCAACTAGTTTAGACCAGTATACTGGCTTTGCTGTATTCTGGGCTGTGGTGTAGTTCCTGTGGTGTCCATTGCCTTACTTGGATAGAAGGAGGTTTCTTTGCTCACCAGTTGGAGTGGGGAGCCTTGAGCAACCTATCTGTCCCTGAAGGAGTGACCTCAGCACAAGAGCTTGTAGTAATTGGTTGTTTTGGACCATTTCTAGCTCTTTTGAAGTTCCCTGTTTAAAATCTGCGTTTGCACGGCTTTGCACAGTTGTGCGCATAGTGCAGCGCCGGTTAAACAAGGTTATACTTTTTCTGGCTCCGCCAAGTGTGCTCTTCAAATTTTCCCTTAAGGAAGCTCTACTCTTATAATAATCTAGTCTAATCGCTTTATTATAAGCCTAGCACTTGTTCTCAAAACTTCTCTTCTAAGTAAGCACTCGTTAACTAATGTAAGCACTACATCCACCTACCTTCCCTGTGAGTACCCACTTCCCTTAAAGGCACAGCTGTACCTTATAATATTCTAGCATGTCGAGTGGTAGATTGCTGGCATCCTCTCTAGTTCAGCTGGTTAATCTGGGAATCTTGAGACAATGCTACAATTGTCTCATGTACACAGACAACCCTCTCCTCCTCCCAACAAACACAAATACATGTGGGAGATGCAACTATATAGCCAAACTGGAGGCTGAACTCTCTCAACTCAGGACTGGCAAGACCAGACAGGAGGAGAAGGTAACCACACACACACACCAAACCCAGTCCCACATAGACCTACCACAACTGCAAACCAAACACATAAAAACACAAAGACATACTCGGAGGCTCTAACAAAAAACTTACCAAAACAACAGAGGCTCCCAAAGCAGACACCGAAAAATACACCACCTCAAAACATAACACATGCATCACATACTTCAATAAATCAGTGTGTCAAACAATCACAGCCCTTAAGGCCAAACACCATGGCTGATACACTAGTAATAGGTGACTCTATAGTCAGACACACTGACGTTCCGCTTACCAGGCTGAACAAGGAGAGGGTAACAGTGAGCTGCTTATCGGGAGCTAGGATCCGCCACATAACACACACACTCAGGTCACTCCAAAGCAAGTACAAATATGACTCCATCATTGTCCATGCCGGCGTGAATGACCAAAGACGTACCTCCCTGGACTACATGAAAAGAGACAAAGAGGAGCTCTCTGATTATGTAGCCCAGACTGGTATGACCCTGACCCTGAGCAGCATCTTGCCCTCACCAAGAATGATGCCACAATACAAAGACAAGATGACCAGCTTTAATAATTGGCTCAAATACTGGTGTCATTCTAGGGGGATCCAATGTCTGTCTGCTTGGGATGACATGCTGGACAAGCCACGCTGCTTTGCAAGGGACGGCTTGCATCTGTCACCACTGGGCTTCCGGATATTGGCTAAGGCTCTTGCCTCCCCCATAGTGCCTTTTTTAGGCAAGGCTCAAAAGACAAACCCACCTCCTTAAAAAACAAAAATGGAAGAAAATTAAGGGTAATGCTGCTCAACGCCAGAAGTCTAAATCTCAAGATGCAGGCTCTCGAAGCACTCCTCAGTATGGAGGACATTGATGTCTGTGCAGTAACTGAAACCTGGTTCAAAGCTCCTGAGAGCACCCCAGCACTACCAGGCTATACCTCGTATCATGCTTTTCGGCCCTAAAACTCGGGCCAAACCAAAAAGGGAGGGCGAGTGTCCATATTCATCAAGGACACCCACACCTCCAGGTTAGTGGCAACACATGAAGCATCAGAGACCATCCAGGTGCAACTAACCGTAGGCAAAACTGCTATACAATTGGTAGCATGTTGCAGACCACCCTCCCAATCTCAGGAACCCTACTCAGCCTTCCTGAAGACATTGGAGGACATGAATGTCTCACTAAACACCATCATACTGGGAGACTTCAACTACCCTAACATAGACTGGGTGCATTATTCTTGCCCAAACACCCTAGCCCAAAGGTTCCTGGAATTCATAAATTCAAACGCAATGGAACAGCTAGTCACCTCTCCCACAAAGGGAGACAATATACTAGACCTGATCATCACAAACATGGTGACAAAGTGCTCCACACCAGAAGTATACCCTTCACTAGTGAGATCTGACCACAAACTAATCACCCTGGATATACAGATCCCACCTCCACCCCCAACACAAAAGACTACAGTGAAAAACTTCTCAAAAGCCAACTTTACACTTCTTAAAACTGAGATGGTATCTTTTAAGCCTACTGGGACAGTGGAAACCACATCCCACAATGCAAAATCCTTCACAAATTCTTTCTATGGACATCTCCAAGAATGCATGGATCATGCAATCCCAAATAAAACCAAGACCCTCTCCACCAAGGGCTGGCATCCTGTCTGGTGGATCCCAGCCATAAACAAATTGTATAACAAAAGAAGGAAGCTACTGCACGTCAGAGCAAAATCCCATAAAGAGAAGGCATCTCTGATCAGCACTAGTAGAAAGCTACGTTCTCTCATAAAAACATCCAAGGCCAACTTTGAGAGAAAAATCGCTATGGACACTAAAGATAACCACAAAGCCTTCTTCAGCTATGTTAGAAACCTGGGTGGAAACCCTGAGATATGTTCAGAGTTAGTTCACAATGACAAAAAATACACTGAACCCACAGATATTGCCAACATTCTGGCAGACAGGTTCAGTGCAAATTTCTCCCCTCCCTCACCCCCAAAAGAAGAAATACTTATCCCAGCTGAATGTAACCTCCCTGTCATCTCAGATGTCCAGGTGAGAACCGCCCTCAGCAAAGCTAAGAACACAGCATCAATGGGACCTGACGGTATCCCGGGTTGCGTGCTACGTGAACTCCAAGAGGAGCTAAACCCGCACATAAAAATGCTATTTAACCTTAGCCTTACTACAGGATATGTACCTGAAAACTGGCGTACAGCAACAGTGGTCCCACTCCTCAAAGGAGGCACCTCTACTGACCCTGGTAACTACCGCCTCATAAGCTTAACCAGCCTGGTCTGCAAAGCTATGGAAAGAATCATTATGGAACTAATAAACAGAGACATTGGGGACTTACAGACACTTGATCCCACCCAGTTTGGCTTTGTAAAAGGCAGATCCTGCCTTTTAAACCTGGTTGACTTTTTCGAAACAGTCACTAGAGCCATTGACGAGGGCAAAGCAGTCCATACAGCCTACCTGGACTTGGCTAAAGCTTTCAACACAATACCCCACTCTGGCATCATAGACAAGATCAACAGCTTAAATGTAAATCCATATGTCACAAGATGGGTGGCAAACTGGCTAAAGGACAGAACCCATAAAGTCAAAATCGCTGGAGCCATGTCAGACTCAAAGCCAGTGACAAGTGGTGTCCCACAGGGCTCTGTCCTGGGACCCCTCTTGTTCGGCATTTATTTCTCAGATGTGGAAGCAAACATGGGAGGGTTGTGGCTGACAAAGTTCGCAGATGACTGCAAACTAGCCTCCATAGTTGATACACCAGCTGACACATACATCCTACAGAAAGGCCTCACTGAAACGGACAACTGGTGCCGGAGTCATGGCCTTAAACTAAATGCCAAAAAATGTATAGTCATCCCCTTTGGGAAAAACAAAGTGCCCACAAATTATCACATAGGCGGTAACCCACTGAGTACGGAAAAAGTTATTAGAGACCTGGGGACCCAAGTTGATAGTGACCTCTCATTTGACACCCACATTGCCAAAGTGGTTAGAAAGACTTTCTACCTTGCCCACCTTATCATGAAGGGATTCACATCCAGATCAAAGGAGGTTATTGTGCCCCTGTATTCCTCCCTTATCAGGCCCATGATTGAGTACAATGCCCCATTTGGTATGTACCTCACCCAGCACTTGCAACAGCTAGAGAGACCCCAAAAGTACCTCACCAAGAGGATCAAGGGTCTCCAACATATGTCATATGCTACCAGACTAAAGAAACTCCAGCTCTATTCAGTAGCATACCACCTACTCAGAGGTGATCTGTGCCTGACGTACAAGGCCATGTCCAATCAGGAATTGATGGACATGCTGCACCTCAAAAAATCCAAATCCATCAGAGCCACGAGAGCTAAAGATTTGAACCTCAGCACAAATATGAATAGGACATGCTGGAGGGACAGATTCATAACTCAGAGGCTTCCCATACCCTGGAACAGAATCCGAGTTCATGTTAGGCAGAGCCCCTCACTGACTCTCTTCAAGAGAAATCTTGACGAGTGGATGGGAGATCGTAGGTTTACCCCAGGGGTCATCGCTGTGTCACTACTAGACAGGGGCACAGTAAACTAATTCTATTATGTAAGGGGGTCTTCACTGTGTCACTACTAGACAGAGACACAGTATTCTAAATCTATTCTGTACACTTTTGTATCATTACATGGGGTGGCGAAAGCCACATCACTATGGCTAGGCTTATAAATGCCCCAGGGCAGATAGCCTAGTACCAAACTATGAAACTATGATATAAGAAGGTGATATATAAGGTTTAAAAGCTGCACTTGTGCTTTTTTCCCACCTTTCCTGTAACTAGCCCAGTCTAGATACAGAGTTGCTGTATCCAGGTCTGTTGGTAAGCTTCTGAGCCCCGCAAGCCTTTCTGTGTTGGAGGAAAGCCATCTAGCTTATCAGTGGGAGTGGTAAGCACTAGGTAGCCTGTCTACCACAAAAGGAGTGGTTCTTGGCGCGGAAATTGTAGTTTATTGACCATTTGGACAGTTTGTCTATCTCTTTCAACTTTCTGGTTTAAAAGACCACATCTGGGCTTGTTTCCCATCTTTCCTGTAACTAACCTACTGGGAAGCACTAGAAAGCCTTAAACTGATACAAGCCTTCTAGCTTAGAAGAGAGCCTTTGGAATGATTAAGTATCAGTTTTTCTGTACTTTCTTGCTGTACTTAACTGTTTTCCGCCTAAATGCTGATTTTCCAGCATTTATTGTGATTCAAAAGCTTGTTTTTTTTCACATATTGTACTTATTTGACTGCCTGCACTTTTAAAAAGTCATTTTTTGTTTAAATAATTTAACTATTGTAGGCTACACACTAAAGTGCAATAGCCTTTTCTGATCGTTTGTAGTAGTTTAAAGCTGTTTTAAGTGTATTTTTTACTATTTTTACCTTATCTTTTCAAAAAAACAAAAAAAATCCTTGTTTCCCATCTTTCTAAGCTAGTATAGTCCAGTTTTCAGGCTAGTGCTGAATTCAGGGTTGTGTTACAAGTTTCTGAGTTGTCCATACCTTACTTGGATGGAAGGAAGTTTCTCTGTTCACCTGTGAGGGAGGGGAGCTTTGAGCAGCCTATCTGTCCCTGGAGGAGTGGTTCCAGCCCAGAAGTTAGTAGTTATGGTCCATTTTGGGCTAATTTCTGTCTCTTTCATTTCCCTGCTATAAAAACAGTGTTTGCAGCTTTGTGCACTGGCCAGTGCCGGTTAGCTAGGGTTAAATTATTCCCGGCTCAACTAAGTCTCCTCTTCAGTTTTTCTCTTGAAACTAGTCTAACTCACAACCTAAGCATTCAAAAAGCATTCTGCAGCCCTGCACTTGCTCAGAGCTAATAGCAAGCACTAATATACCCTGACACTTGCTTCCCCAGCAGGGCAAGGTTCTTTATTTACCCCTCACCAACCAAGCGACTAAGCAGCTCACCCTACTATTCAGGCATGACCAAAGGGCAATTTCACGTGTACTCTCCAGTCCAGCTGGTGAATCTGGGTATACGGAGGCAATGTTACAACTGCAGCAAACAACCATATGCTCCGCAAGGATGGCATGCAGGGTCAAGCCAACAATGTAAACCACCAACGACCATCAAAAAATGATAGTGAACATGCAGTAATGAAGAAATAATGATTATTTATTTATAATTCCTTCAAATCCAGACCGGTTTTGGTTATTCAGCCTTTATATTGTATTCATTGATAAAGGCTGAATAGCCGAAACCGGTCTGGATTTGAAGGAATTATAAATAAATAATCATTATTTCTTCATTACTGCATGTTCACTATCATTTTTTGCTGGTCGTTAATGTTACAACTGCCTCATGTACACAGACAACCCTATCCTCCTACCACAAAACACTAACATGTGTGAGAGATGCAATTATACAGCCAAACTGGAGGCTAAGCTGTCTCCACCCAAGACTGGAACAAACAGTCAAGAGGAGAGAGTTAACACTTGCACTACACCTCCAGCCACACATAGACCTACTAAACCAGCACTGGCAAAAAATACAAATACACAAAATCATACTCAGAGGCTCTAAATAAAAGCCTGCAAAAGCATCAGAGACCTCCAAAGCAGACACCCAAACAACCTGCACCTCCCTTCACAAACCAGACAACACATAAAACATAAAATCAGTGTGCTGCACAATCACAGCCCTTAAGGTGAAATAACATACCTAACACACTAGTAATAGGTGACTATATAGTCAGGCAGTCTGACATCCCACTCACTAGGCTGGGCAAGCATAAGGTTACTGTTAGCTGCTTGTCAGGAGCCAGAATCCGCCACATAACACAAGCACTCAGGTCACTCCAGAACAAGTACAAATATGACTCTGTCATTGTTCATGTTGCTGTGAATGACCTGAGACGTACCTCCCTGGACTACATGAAAATTGACATGGGAGAGCTCTCTGATCATGTAGCCCAGGATGGTATGATCCTGACCCTGAGTAGCATCCTGCCCTGACCAAAAATGATAACTCAGTATTATGAAAAAATGATAAATTTCAACAATTGGCTAAGCTTCTGGTGTCATTCAAAGGGGATTGAGTGCCTGTCAGCCTGGGATGACATGCTTGACAAGCCACGTTGCTTCACAAGAGATGGCTTGCACCTGTCACACCTAGGCTTTCGAATATTGGCCAAGGCTCTTATTGCCCCCATAGTGCCTTTTTTAGGCAAGGCTCAAAAGTCAAACCCACCTTCATAAACAGCACAATTAACAAAAAACTGAGGGTTATGCTACTCAATGCCAGGAGTTTAAATCTCAAAATGCACGCGCTCGAAGCACTCCTCAGTATGGAGAATGTCGACATCTGTGCAGTAACTGAAACCTGGTTCAAGACTCCAGAGAGCACCCCAGCACTACCGGGCTACAACTCGTACCACATGTTTCGGCCACAGAACATGGACTGAAACACAAAAGAAGGGGGTGTATCCATATTCATCAAGGATACCTACACCTCCAGGTTAGGGGCACAGCATGATACCTCTGAGATCATCCATGTGCAACTAACATTGGGCAAATCTGCAATGCAAATTGTGGCCTGCTACAGATCACCCTCTATGACCTAGGACCACCACTCCACCTTTCTGGAGACACTGAAAAACATGAAGGTCCTACCGAACACCCGGATATTGGGCGATTTCAATTACCCTACCATTAACTGGGAAAACTACTCGAGTACAAACTCCCAGGCCCAGTGCTTCCTGGAATTCATCAACTCAAATGCCTTGCATCAGCTGGCAAACTCCCCTACCAGAGGTGAAAACATATTGGATCTGGTCATCACAAACATGGGCGACAGGTGTTCCACACCAGAGGTCAACCAGTCCCTGTTTAGATCAGACCATAAACTTCACCCCCATCTCACCCCCAAAAGGGCCCACAACAATACCGGAAAAATGTAGTGTCCTGGAAATCAAAGACGCACCAGTGAAAATAGCCCTTTCAAAAGCCAAAAACACAGCATCAGTGGGGCCAGATGGTGACCCAGGCTGCATCTTGCACGAACTACAGAACAAACTAACCCCCCCACCTAAACACGCTGCTCAACCTCAGCCTCTCCACAGGCTACGTGCCCATAGAATGGTCCACAGCAACTGTTATTCCACTCCACAAAGGAGGGGCCAAAACTGACCCTGGTAACTATCTCCCCATAAGTCTGACTAGCCTGGCCTGCAAGGCTATGGAGCACATCATCATGGAAATCATTAACAAAGACATTGGGAACCTCCAAATGCTTGACCTGACCCAGTTCGGCTTTGTTAAGTGCAGATCATGCCTACTAAACCTGGTTGACTTCTTCGAGACAGTCATCAGGCCATAGATAAGGGAAAGGTTATTCACACAGCCTACCTTGATCTCGCCAAGGTTTTTGACACCATTACCCACTCGGGTATTACAGAAAAACTCACCAGCCAGAACATAAACCCCTACATCACGAGACGGGTTGCCTTACAGACAGAACTCACACGGTAAGAATAGCGGGCTTCAGGTCCGACTCTAAACAAGTCACAAGTGGTGTCCCGCAAGGCTCGGTCCTGGGACCTGTACTGTTCGGCATATACCTCTCAGAAGTACAGGCAAACACAGGAGGACTATGGCTAACCAAGTTCACCGATGACTGCAAACTGGGAGCCATAATTGACTCTCCGGCTGACACGGACATCCTCCAAAAGGGCCTTACTGAGATGGACACCAGGTGTCAAAGTCATGGCCTCAAGCTAAATGCCAAAAAATGCATAGTCATCCCATTTGGGAAAAACAAAACACCCAAGAATTACCACATAGGTGGCATCCCCCTTAATACAGAAGAGGTAATAAGAGATCTGAGGACCCAGGTAGATAGTAATCTCTCCTTTGACAATCATATTGCCAAAGCAGTTAGGAAATTCTTCTATGTGGCCCATCTAATTACTAAAGGGTTCACATCTAGAAATAAAGAGGTTATAGTGCCCCTCTACTCATCACTCATCAGACCTATCATAGAGTACAATGCCCCATTTGGGATGTACCTCACAAGACACTTCCAACAGCTGGAGAGACCACAAAACTACCTCACCAAGAGGATTACTGGCCTCAAACATATGTCCTATGCAGCCCGACTGAAAAACTCCAGCTGTACTCAGTGGCATATCGCTTACTCAGAGGTGATCTCTGCCTGACTTACAAAGCCATGTCCAACTCAGAATTGATGGACATGCAACACCTAAAGAAATCCAAGTCTCTGCGAGCCACGCACTCTTGTGAGTTAAACCTCGCTACAACAATAAACAGAACATGCTGGAGGGATAGATTCCTGTCACAGAGACTCCCAATGCTTTGGAATAAAATTCCAAACTATATTAGGCAGAGCCCCTCATTAACACTCTTCAAAAGAAACCTTGATGAGTGGATGGGTAACAGAAAATACACCCCTGGGATCACTTCATTGGCTCTGCTTGACAAAGGATCAGGTAATTAATCAATTGGGCGGCGAAAGCTGACACACTCTGGCTAGGCTTATAAATGCCCTCCGGCAGATAGCTTAGTACCTACCTATGAACCTAAGAAGAGTTTGTATATGCAGAGCATTTTTCTACAAATTAATGCAGTACATTTGCAAAATCTTCTTAGATCTAAAATGTTGCTGTATAAGAAGTTGCCTAAATAAATATCATTCATTGACCATAAGCACTGCCTATTATTTACATGAAAAGAGACATAGAGGAGCTCTGTGATTATGTAGCCCAGGCAGGTATGACCCTGACCTTGAGCAGTATCCTACCTTCACCAAGAATGATGCCACAATACAGAGACAAGATGATCAGCTTTAATAATTGGCTTAAACTCTGGTGTCATTCAAAGGGGATCCAATGTCTGTCTGCCTGGGATGACATGCTGGACAAGCCACGCTGCTTCGCAAGGGATGGCTTGCACCTGTCACCCCTGGGCTTCCGGATATTGGCAAAGGCTCTTGCCACCCCCATAGTGCCTTTTTTAGGCAAGGCTCAAATTCTAAACCTACCACCCTAGAACACAAAAAAGGAAAAAACTAAGGGTAATGCTGCTCAATGCCAGAAGTCTCAACCTCAAGATGCACGCACTCAAGGCCCTTCTCAGTATGGAGAACATCGATGTCTGTGCTGTGACTGAAACCTGGTTCAAGGCTCCCGAGAGCACCCCGGCACTATCAGGCTTTACCTCATATCATGCGTTCTGGCCCCAAAATCCGGACAACACCAAGAAAGGAGGGGGGGTGTCCATATTCCTCAAGGACACCCACACCTCAAGGTTGGTGGCAACGCATGATGCATCGGAGACCATCCAGGTGCAATTAACCATAGGCAAGACTGCTCTGCAATTTGTAGCATGTTACAGGCCACCCTCTCAATCTCAGGAACCTCACATAGCTTTCCTGAAAACACTGGAGGGGATAAATGTATCTCCAAACACCATCATACTAGGTGATTTCAACTACCCGAATATAGACTGGGATCTCTACTCAAGCCCCAACACTCTAGCCCAAACGTTCCTAGAGTTCATAAACTCAAATGCCATGGAACAACTAGTCACCATCCCCACAAGAGGAGATAACATACTTGATCTCATCATCACAAACATGGGGTCACAATGTTCAACACCGGAAGTATACCCCTCACTGGTGAGATCAGACCATAAACTAATCTCACTGGAAGTCCACATCCCGCCCCCACCTGAGATAAAAAAGACCCCAGTGAAGAACTTCTCAAAAGCCGACTTCACACTTCTAAAGACTAGTGTGGTCTCTTTTAAGGCCCCCAAGACTGCAGAAACCATTACTCAAGCTGCTGAATCACTTACAAATGCCTTCTACCAGAACCTACAGGACTGCATGGATCAGGCAATCCCAAACAAAACAAAGACTCTTTGTACCAAAGGCAAGCGTCCAGTCTGGTGGACCCCAGCCATAAACAAGCTCTAAAACAAAAGGAAGAAGCTACTACAAGATAGAGCAAAATCCTTAAAAGGGAAAACACCCTTGATCATTATAAGTAAAAAACTAAGATCACTCATAAAATCATCCAAGGCAAATTTTGAGAGAAAAGTCGATAAGGACTCAAAGGACAATCATAAGGCCTTCTTTAGCTATGTTAGAAACCTGGGAGGAAACTCCCAGATATGCTCAGAATTAGTTCAAAATGATGTAAAAATTACTGAACCTACAGACATTGCCAACATACTGGCTGACAGGTTCAGTGCAAACTTCTACCCCCCTCCCCCCCAAAAGGTGAGATATCTATACCAGAGAATTATAGCCCCCCAAACATCTCTAACGCTCAGGTGAGAACTGCTCTCTCCAAGGCAAAAAACACAGCATCCATGGGACCAGATGGTGTCCCCGGATGTGTGTTCCACGAACTCAATGAGGAATTAAACCCGCAGTTAGGGCAGCTGTTTAATCTTAGCCTCACCTCAGGATACGTGCCTAAGGAGTGGCGTACGGCAACTGTGGTCCCACTTCACAAAGGCGGTGCCTCCACCGACCCGGGAAATTACCGTCCCATCAGCTTGACAAGCTTGATCTGCAAAGCTATGGAGAGGATCATAATGGAACTCATAAATAAAGACATAGGAGACTTGCAGACTTTGGATCCGACCCAGTTCGGCTTTGTCAAAGGCAGATCATGCCTTTTAAACTTGGTTGACTTTTTCGAAACAGTCACCAAGGCCATTGATGAGGGAAAGGCAGTCCACACAGCCTACCTCAACCTGGCAAAGGCTTTCGACACAATACCCCACTCAGGTATCATTGAAAAACTCATCAGCTTAAATGTAAACCCATACGTCACAAGATGGGTTGCAAACTGGCTAAGTGACAGAACCCACAGGGTCAGAGTTGCTGGCGCCATGTCAGACTCAAAGCCTGTCACAAGTGGTGTCCCACAGGGCTCAGTTCTGGGCCCTCTCCTGTTCGGCATCTACTTTTCAGAAGTACAAGCAAACACAGGAGGATTATGGCTGACAAAATTTGCAGATGACTGCAAACTGGGCGCCATAGTTGAGAACACATCTGACACAGATATCCTTCAGAAGGGTCTTATAGAAATGGATAACTGGTGCCAGAGCCATGGCCTAAAGTTAAACGCCAAAAAATGCATAGTCATACCCTTCGGAAAAACAAGGTTACCCCTAGCTACCATATAGGTGGCAACCCACTAAGCACAGAAGAGGTTATCAGGGATCTGGGGACCCAGGTTGACAGTAACCTTTCATTTGACACTCACGTTGCCAAAGTAGTTAGGAAGACCTTCTACATTGCCCACCTGATCATGAAGGGATTCACATCTAGATCAAGGGAAGTCATCATCCCCCTGTACTCATCACTCATCAGACCAATGATTGAGTACAATGCCCCATTCGGAATGTATCTGACACGACACCTGCAGCAACTGGAAAGGCCCCAAAAGTTCCTCACCAAAAGGATAAAGGGTCTCAAAAATATGTCCTATGCTGCCCGACTGAAGGAACTTCAGCTCTATTCAGTCGCTTACCATCTGCTCAGAGGTGACCTGTGCCTGACATACAAGGCCATGTCCAACCCAGAATTGATGAACATGCTTCACCTCAAAAAATCTAGATCCCTCAGAACTACAAGGGTGGGAGACTTAAACCTTGACACGGTTATTAATAGGATGTGTTGGAGGGACAGATTCATCACCCAGAGACTCCCTATGCTCTGGAACAAAATCCCGGTACATGTGAGGCAGAGCACCTCGCTGGCTTTGTTCAAGAGAAATCTTGACCAATGGATGGGAGATCGCAGATATACCCCAGGGATTATCTCAGTGTCACTGCTTGACAGAGGCACAGCAAAATAATGGACATAGTATCCTCCAAACTAAAGGGGTGGCGAAAACCACAAAACTCTGGGCTAGGCTTATAAATGCCCTTGGGCAGATAGGCTAGTATGAACCTATGAACCTATGAGCCTATGTATAACAGCATCCCACTGTGTGTGTGTATATATATATATATATATATATATATATATATATATATATATAGTGCTTGTGTAAGTTAGTGTGCCCTGTTATTTTCATTCATAATAGCATCCCATCATATAAACAGTGTTTTGTATAAGTTGCACATAATTAATTGAACTATTTGGTTTGTGTAGGAGGGGTAATATGTTCCACCAATAGAGTTTGAATGCAAAAATACTTTTCTACCTGCAGATAATTTGGTTGCAAGCACACCTCTCGACCTGGAGACATTAAAAATAGGAACAAAAGTGCCTGAAAAAATAGAAGCATCCAGTTAAAAATCTGGACATCTGATTAACATTAAAATCTGAATTCCAAATAGCACATACATCTTTCCAGTTCAAGTAGGAATGTGGGATGCTATTCAGAAACATGTTTAAAAAACAGAGAGTGACAAAAATGATAGAAAAATAGAAGCACATTATTAAGGAGACACCATAAAATCTTTAGACTTTAATGAATCATATCACAAAATTCTACCACACAAGATCATTTACTTTTGCTTCAGGAAAAAGGAAGTTGTAAGATTCGTGTCCATTTTCTTTAAATTATTGTCGCTGGTAGTGACTTGCTCATGTTGTGTTTTTTGTATACTTAAAAATTATATGTGAAGAGGAGGATTCAGAAAATCACGTGAAGGGGTAAATAAGGCCTGAAAATAGGGACATACCACCAAAAATAGGGACAACCTAAATCTGACCTGAAAATAAGAATGTTCCTCCAAAATTGGGATAGTTGAGAGATTCGATTGCAAGCATTAAGATTATCCACTCAGGCAGTACACCAAGTAAAAGAGAAAAGAGATGTGAATGGCTTTATATTTATGTCTGACTGTGTAGATTTGTACATCTTTTTTGCTTACTCATCACATGATGGCCATGTATACAGGTTTTGAGTTGGGCAGTGAGTAGAACATCGTGCAAGAGCTAAGTGAAAATGCCGTCTACACTAATTACTGAAGTGGATAGATGACTTACACTAGTATTCAAAGGATATGTTATCTTGGTTTGCTTTCAGACTGTTTAGTATCACATTTCATTTTGCAGTTAAATGTGAACTTGGGACTTTGTCAACATATTTGGTTCTGATTGTATTTACAGTTAATAGTGGTAGTAGTAATTTGTTTGAAAGTTGTCTTGATGGGTTATAATAGTTTAGTATGGGTGTCAGGTCAGGACAAGGGTGTAGAAAATGAGTGTCAATTCTACATATTTTGTTTTTGAATATCATCCATTGGAAGCCTGGCACAGTACAGCAGTGATATGAGAAGTATAGCTTGTTTAGGACAAATTTTGCAATTTTGTTGTTGGTGCATAGCTAAAAGCTCATAGGTTCATAGCCAATTACTAGTCTAGCTGCCTTAATGGACCATTCTAATTCTAGCCAATTTCTCTCCCAAAGGTGAGAATAAAACACAGTGTCTTGTGTCTGTGAGTTAAACACTTAAATCATTATAACGACCTCGAGCCAGTAGGATGTAGAAAGATGATGTTAAGTTTTGTTTAGGATTCCCATGGCAGAAATTCTATAGAACAGTTTTGGTAATAGTAAAGCATCAACTGCCTCATATTTGTGTAATAGGTTGTGTTTTGTATAGTATAGGTATCAACTGTTCTTGCTCAGTCCTGTTATATTTATACAGTGTTGTTTGAAGGAGATTTTACTATCAATAGTTATTCTAAGATATTTTCAGTGTTGTATGATATCAAAAGCTCAGAAGTGGATTCAACAAGGAACAATTTGTTTTTAAGTTAAATTTTGTTGAAGAATATTACTTTTTTTCTGGTTTCATTTTTCAAACCATTTGGGTTTCTAGTACGATGATGGGAATGGAGCCCCTCCCTAAATCAAAGTATGATTAAAGTTTATGAAATTATTATTGTTTCATTCTCTGATGTTAGTCAAAAGTGTTCTTCCCAGCACCCACAATGTGTCTAGAATTGACTCCTTCAGCAATTCATATGGAGTTACATGTTGAAAGTATTGATAAGACTGTAGTATACTGGAATTAACTGGCATCAACGAAATGAGACTGGAATAAAAGTCTTTATTTGGTAATTACCCAAACTTGTGCTGAACAGGTGCCAGTCTCTCCTTTATGGGCCAAGTCTTTTGTACTTTTCAGAATGAATTCTGCAAACAAATACTGTCTTCATTAACAGTGCTGATAAACAATAAGTCTGTAGAAATGCTGGAATGTCGGCTAGTAATAACAATGCTGTTAAATATATCCAACATTTCTGCACGCATATTCTGATTCTCCTGAATAATATAAACTGAAACAATTTTCATTTGACCTGTCTTCTGTACTCATTCTCATGTGTCTGTATTGTAATTTCCTTTCTGAAATGCTGGATATTAAATCTTTTCTGTATGTCAGTCCAAACTAACTAACTGACTTCCCTAACTGTGTCCGAAGTATATTCTAATAATACCAAAACCCTATAATGCTTTACAAACCTCTTTAGCCTTGGTTGCCTTGGTTTCCAAGCCTGGTCTTGCATGTGTCTCTTTATCTAGCATTCCATTGCAATGTGCATCTTTCCCTTGAGAAATGAATATTCTGCAAACCTTATATCTGTACATCTTTTGCTTAGCCAGCAAAATTATATCTTTCCCTTGAGAAAGGAACATTCTGCATTTCTCTGAAACTGAATGCATACATGTAAACACAAGTCTGACTCGATATTTTCAGGTCTATTATTCTACCATAATATACTATAATGAATTCACTAAGAATATCCTCACTCTAACACATGTACTGGTAGTATATTAAAATCAGACTATAAATTCTATTTTATGAGATCCATTGCTCCTACTACTTTTGGAACTGTTTGGGTAACTTTCTTCCAATTGCTCTTATTTCTGCCTGCCGATCCTGATGGGGTTGGGAGGGTGGCCTGATGGTTAATGATATCTTGTAACTTTGTGTCTCTCTGTATATGAAACAATATAATCACTAGGTGTAGCAATTTTAATGATCAATGCTAGTTTTGTCTTTTTTCATGGACTACTTACTATATGTAGTTTTCTTGCATCTACTTTTTAAACTGTTGGTGAGGAGTGATCTTATGTGATGTACACTTCATTCTCTATAATGCTTTGTGGTTCATGCTTCCAATGCTTCTCAGCTGCTTTTCAGTTGTAGTGTGTGCACAATCCCCAATCCAGCAGTCTTGGCACATTATTGTGCCTTTCAGTGTACAGGCCATCTGCCATGAGGGTATCACACCCAGCAACTAGGTGTGCTACTATTTCCAATCCCTTTTTACAAAACATACATTTGTCTGTTTCTCCCACATGTTAACCAGATTTTGTAAGCCAACATGTATGTAGTCCGCCATCTTGGGCTGCCATTATTAACCTTTCATCTTTTTTTTTTACCTCTCCTTAATCATTCCTGCCTTAAATCTGCATCAATGTGAGGTTGTTTCAGGAGATCTCTATACTTGGCACTACATTTATGGCTTTTCCATATCTCTTTTTGTCTCTTCTGATCCTTCTCTTCATATTCTTTCTTTTGTTTTTTGGAACCTTCAGGTGCTATCTGATTTTTGTTTATTTCTGATTTGATTTCCATGCCCTCTTGACATGGGAATAGTTATGCTAAACTAAGCACAGTGGTCATCTTAGACTTCCTCACCTCATGTTTTAAAACTTTCACTATATTTGGATCTGACCAGGTCAGCAGATTTGTATGTAGTCCCATGAATGCAGATGTATACATGTAATCAGTTTTGAGAGGTCCATACAGCCTTCAGAGCATGGAATATAAAATCTAGGTATACACTTCTTCTGGCTTTCCCCAGTTAGGGGTCACCACAGCAGATCACCTGTCTGCTCATGATTGGCAGTGGAGTTTTATAGTGTCGAGTTGCCAGCCCGGCGCCCAACCTTCCACAGAAAGCACACACATGCACACAGTCACACCTAGGGCCAATTTAGAGTGTCCAATCCACCTACAGCATGTCTTTGGGATGTGGGAGGAAACCAGAGAAAACTCACACGACCACAGGGAGGACATGCAGACTCCACACAGAAGGCATCCCAGCCGAGGATTGAACCGGAGAACCTCTTGCTGTGAGGCAGCAACACTAACCGCTGCACCATTCCTGCTGCCCTAAAATCTTGGTATACACTGATTTTTATATATCATTTGATAAAATGTTAAACATTTTCCTTGTTTTTCTGTCAAATTGATCCAACACCTTCTGAGTCTAGTCAATCACATCAAAACTGTAAGTTAAAACAGGAACAGCAAATTGGTTTATAGTTTGGTCTATATTCCTAGATGCCATTGCTGTTTTCAATATTAGTTTTGGTCTTCTGAAGTATTCCTCACTGAGTTTTATTTGCATTTGTCCTGATTTATTACCAATCCTTCATCATTTCCTAAATATTTATACAGTCCTTCTTGCTCAAATTCCTTGATATCACATTTCTGAACTAGATTTATATTTTATATTTCTGTCCTAGGTTTATATTTTCTTGGTTCTGCAGCTTTGTTGGTTTAAATGTTGTTTTTGCACATCTGTCAAGACCAAATAACATTCTTAATCACTTGCAGTTGTGCTTTCAACTCCTCATCTGATGAACTATGCAGTTTTAGGTCATTCACAAAAGTAGATGAGAAGTGTTTAAGCAAGATTGCTTTCTTGGAGCCAAATTGTAACCAAGACATAATCTGTTAAGTAAACAGCTTACTGGACGATTAAGGGCAAGACAGAGCAGAACTGGTGGTGACAAAGAATCACTGTGGAATATCCTCCATTGAATTTTTATCCCTGGGATAATAATTTGCCCATTGTCATGGCTTAACTTCAGAATGGTTTGGCACCATTTTGTGGTCATGGAAATGTAATTGATCAATATACAATGAATGTTATACATCTGTAGACATCCTGTATCAGTGTATGTAAGATGTTTTCAAATGCATCTTTTTAAATGAATTCTGACAACTCTTTTTAGGTTAGGGCTGAAACATGCTTCAGCACCTTAGAGTGTTGTATATAGCAAATGGTTTGCTACAGTTTTTGTAAGCACTTTTTGTTTGTTTGTTTGCTTGTTCCTCAACTTTGAGGTGAAGGGTATATGTCATGAAAGAATGGACATGGTGCTTGCTGTTCCTTAGGTGAGGAGTGTCAAAGTTTGGAATAAACCTTTTTTTATTGCACTTCAGTTTAGAGTTGCCAGATTTGGGAGAGGCACCAGGTATAAGATGAAACAGGTACACCTCTGGACAGAGTTATCAGCATAAAGTATTAAGATGGAGCCATTTGCATGGGAATGAATATTGGCAAATAGGCTGAAGAGAATTGGTCCAAGGACTGATGCTTGTGCACTCTAATATTGGTAATGAAGCTCTTACAAAGAGTGCTGTGCTAACTGATAGATTGTTTTATTTTGCTGAATTATGATTTGGACCTGTCTAAAAAACTTTAAAAAAAAATTTTTTTTTTTTTTTACTGGGAAAGTCTAACTGGGATAGAGCCCATTTTCACTGGATGCCCAGGGAGAAGTGCTCAGAAACTGGAGCACCTGGAGGAAACCCATGCAAATGCAGGGAGGACATGTAGACTCTGCACAGAAGATACCCCAGCCGAGAATCGAACCAGAGAACCTCTTGATGTGAAATGACGATAACCACTGCAGTACTGCACCGCTCAAATTAAATTGTATCTCCTGCAGACTGGAGCATCAGAGGGTGGGTGGTTTACTGCATCAAATGATTTGCTGAAGTCTAGGAACAGCTTTTTTATTGTCACAGTTTATAGGTACTTTACGTAAATTTTAGCAATATTGTTTGAGTGTTGTGGCCAGTTCTGAATCCATGATGTGCTGCTGGTTGTCATGTGATCAGTGAGTTGTTTTATTCTATGCAGGATTCTGGATATATGGTTTACAGTATTATTCACAGGATTGTAGTCTTCATATTATGTGGTCTGCCATTTCTTAAGGAAAGGTTTCAGCTATGACTGCTTCCAGAGAGTAAGGAATTATATGTCTTGCAATCTTCTTTTCATAAATATGATTAGTCAGTAGACTATGCAGAGAGAGAGATTTTCTTTAGACAATCTTATGATAATCTGTCTGTGGAAGCAAAAATGTGTCCCTTTACTTTCCTTAATAGCTTTTTGATAGTTATCATGTCAACTGGTTGCTGTGTGAATGCTGGGTAGGCAGACAATTGGGTGTAACTGTTTCTTTCAGCTGTATTGATCAATGATTGAAATGAGGTACTCTGCAAATGTCTTTACATGGTGAAATGTTGCCAAACTCAGCAGCTCTACTTTATTGTTATGTAAATGGGTTGTTATTAGATTAGAAAAGTAAAACTCAAACCACAAGAACAGGAAAGGAATTGGAAATGCAGTGATGACAACTGTGAGCTAATAGTAGAATGAAACAGTGGAAGTCAGAGTCAAATGAGTGCTGATGTTCCTCTCCTAGGAGGCAGACTCACAGATGTAAAACAATGCTGCACAGGTGTTGTTACTCAATGAATACAATATAGTCTACCTGAACTGCAAGTTCATGTTTTGTAAGGCCCACAATAAGGTTGCAGCTATAACTCTATTCTAGTAATTTTATTTTTCTTTTGTTCCTGTTTTGCTTCATTCTTTCCAGCTATCACAGTGCCTCTTTCCAGTAATGTGTGTACCAGCCTCTCCTACTCCTCTGGACTGTCTCCATTATAAGGCTAGGTCCATTGCTGAAATGTACATAAAGTAGCAACAAACTATGATAATAAGAAACCTACTACCACCCTAATCAATGCAGTAAACCACCCTCTGATGCTCTTAAACCACCATTTTAGCATCAATCACATCCAATCAACTGCGTACCCAGCACTCCTACTGCAACCAGTTGACATGATAACTTGTCAAAAAGCTATTAAAGGACATCAAGGCACTATCTTCACTCTAAGGCTGAGTCCTGCACAGAACCTAAGGGCATCCTGGAGCATCACACCACTGACTACTTCTACCTGGGGATTTTTTTCATGTATGGCCTACCTCTTGACAATCCCCTTCCCTGTGTTCACCTTTTCTACCTGAGGGCTATTCCCCAATATGGACCACACCTCCCCAGACCACTTACATGGGCATACCCACCACTATTAGTGCCTTAGATGTCCAAGCCTCTACTCGAACCTGGGTTACCTGAGTTGTAGTTAGAGCCCTGTCCTTCCACTCCATGATTCTTCTTAACACTGTGGCATGCTCTGGTCACTTAATGCTGTTACTAGGATTTTTTTTATATCTGATTAGTTTTGTCAAACCCACCCCTACTCATTTGGTAGTAAACATCCTTTCTCTAACAGTACTACTTCACAAGACAGACACACACACACACACACACACACACACACACACACACACACACACACACACACACACACACACACACACACACACACACACTCACACACAAATACACAGTCCAAACATACCATTTTTCATATAGAACACATATCTATCCCCTTCTGTAGCCATTATGCTAACCCTAATCCACAAACAATTATATATATATACACACAAATGCAAACACACTCAGCCCAAACAGAACATACATCTATACCTTTAATACTTACCCCAACCATAACCTGCAAAAATAAAATACATCTGTCCACTTTCCAGGTCCGTAATCTTACCCTAACTACAAAACACTCATACACATACATATTCAACATCCAGTGCCAAAACTTTCATTACAAAGCTAAGATTTATTTAATATTACTACCCACTAACACTTCTCTTAATGTAATAATCTAAAATTTGTGAACTTCACTATTTGACAAATGTATCTATTTGATCATTTCTAGCACTTGAAACCTTTTGACAAGCTTAATCTATCTATCTATGTATGTAGCTATCTATTTATCTATCTATCCATAGCTATATCCATATCTATATCTATATCTATATTGACATCTATATCTATATCTATACATATATGCATACTTATATGCATATATATATATGGATCTAGGTTATAACATCGACAACTAAGAAGAGCGACAGCCAGTTCCCCGACACGAAAACACCGACACAGACATGATTGAAACTGCAAATCACGGACATTGCACAGGTAACGGGTTTAAATTATGCTAATCTTGCCTACCATGTTTTAGTAAGTGTGGCAGTGTTATGCATGTGTTACGATCATCGTATTACTCAGTCCTTATGGTTGGCAAGATTAGCGTAATTTAAACCCGTTACCTGTGCAAGGTCCGTGATTTGCAGTTTCGATCATGTCTGTGTCAGTGTTTTCGTGTCGGGGAACTGGCTGTCGCTCTTCTTAGTTGTTGATGTTATAACCTAGATCCATATATATATATATATATATATATATATATATATATATATATATATATATGTATGTATATATATGTATGTGTGTGTGTGTATGTGTGTATGTGTGTATACACACACAAACACACACACACACATGTTATATCGTGTTGTGAAATGTTGGTGTTTTCCGTCTCTGATACAGTTTATCAAACTACTATATACAATGGTTGAAGTTCATTATATCAACTATTACATAATTCAAGAGTTTTTGCTAATTTTATGAGTTTGTGCACCCCTGTCATTGCTATATTTAATTTCTAAGGGTGTGAAGTGCAAATCCCCCATGTCAGGGGGGTGGGAGTGAAGCTCCCAATGCAAAACAATGTTCTTTTGTTTTAATTTTAATAATTGCAAATGCAAACTATTGCTTTACATTTGCAATTACTTTTTTGTAATGATTTTAATGATACTTAATGGTAATCACTGGTGAATCTGTTTCATGTTTTGTGTTTCAATCAAACTCACTGGTGATTATTCATTATGAACTGCTATATATATATATATATATATATATATATATATATATATATATATATATGTGTGTGTGTGTGTGTGTGTGTGTGTGTGCGCATATGCAATTATGAATGCCTCATGAAACAGAGAACACTCATATAAGCGTATCTCTAAACAGCGATCAGTTTAGAGCAAACACTCATATTGGCTAATGCTGACAAAAACAAGCAATTGTTACTTTCTATTTTCTTCCATTAATACCCCCTGCTAATTATATATAGTAACTCTAAGATTACACAACAGTGGGGTGAGGGTAAATCTCCTTAATCTGCTGTACCACAATCTCATTCAAAAGACTGCTGGCAGAAATTCCATTAGGAAGAATGCTCGCTCTTATAAGCATTCACTTTTTTTTTCAGCACAAGAAAGCTTTCTCTTAAGTGAACGTTTGTTCTTCCTAATTGTAAATAAATATGAATATAGACAATACACACACACACACACACACACACACACACACACACACACACACACACATATGTATATACACACACACACACACACACACACACACACACACACACACACACACACACACACACACACACACACACACACACACACACACACACACATAGAAACTGCATGAAAAGGTACAATGTGTTACCATATTTACCTGTTTAACAAATGATAATTAAGCTAAAAATGATCTGGTGATACAAAATGATAAGAAAAAGCATGATTAACAGGCAGAAGAGTCAAACTTTGTGTCTTAATGTGATCATATATTACTCCACAGACAGTGATAGACAGGTGGAATGAACCTTCACAGCAGGTGACACAGAGTACGACAGATGGATTCTAAAGGGTCTGGTAGAGAGAGAAAGAAAAGGGGATCAAAGGGGAGACAGCTTTAGGGTATATTGTCAGGATAACTTCCTACTAATTAAATGAAGGTGTAGCAATAGCGAAGCAGTTTGCACACTCATTTCTACCTCAGCATAATGGGCGACATCAGATCAGACATTTGTTTACATTTTCCTTTTATATGCCTAGACTTTACTATGCAAACGTTTGAATAAAAAATAAGAGAGACAAATTCTATTATGAACCTATAAAGTGGTCCAAGTATTAGCAACGAAGGTCAGACAAAAATTTCTTTTATAGGCATTATATTAAAACCTAAGTATTAAAGTATTTGCAATCATGCAGTAAGTGGGATGGCACTAAAAAGGCAGTATGTTTTTATTTCAGGCCTACGCATTACACTATATTGCATTTAAAAATGCAAATAGAACACTCACATGCTCAACCACTCACACACAGAGGAGACACACAGACACACAGACACACACACACACACACACACACACACACACACACACATTTAAGAATAAACAAAAAACAAATAGTGACTCTGGCATGTTTTTTTTTTTTTTTTTTTTTTGTTATTTTTTGTATCGCTTATGATGTACTTAATGCATACATACTTATATTAGAAAAAGAAGTGTGGAAAACATTAAGTATACAAAGGAGAACTGCTCACAAATTAAATGGCATCATAAACAGGAACAAAGTAACTAATTTAAATTGTATACTGTATGGATATAATAAAACAGGGCATTGGTGGTACTGAACATCAGAGTTACCGTGCAGCCTGCCTGTGGCCTTTTTATTATCTTTAGGCAGTTAAGGACTGACTAAGGCTCTTATTTAGATAAGAGAGCTTCCTAGTGGCTTCATTTGTTTACTCAGTAATCATAAAAAGAAAATTCTGGTTAAGGTGCATTTCCTTTTATTTTTTCCATGTGTTCATGCTGCTCCTTGTGAAAGAAATGTATAAATGTATGTTTTTTTGAAATGTGTGTGTGTGTGTGTGTGTGTGTGTGTGTGTGTGTGTGTGTATGTGTGTGTGTGTTTGTGATTATGTCTTTTAATTACGATAAAGGACAGGTGTCACCCAGAAAAGATACGTATGTCACAGTTCACTGATTATGAAAATTCACTAGTAATTTCAAAGGGAAGCCACTTTCTTCAAATCACTGAGCAGCAGATTTTTTTTTTTTTAATTGGAGATCCTATTTACATTCCTGATAACTATTGACTCCAAAACCTTTAATGTATTTTTCTAGTGATGGTATATGAAGAAAGTCACATAGCATAGGTATGCGTGAATTTTAAGCGGTATCACTTCAACATATGCATGACTGTATTAAATTATTAGGATGGGAAATGTATTTGCAGAGGCTCCTTTACAATTGATTGAGGTGAAATTCCTTGAACTTCAATTACCCTCAGAAAAAAAAAACATTGAGATTGAGAGACAGAGAACATCAGTCATTGTTTTCTGTAGGCAATCATTGCTGCTATGATTTCCCCCTTCTAGAAGTTGTGACCATGGATTTGATATGTATAAGTTTGTGGGGGTGTCAGGGGGCTTGCACTCCATGTTGGGGGGACAGGGAGTTGCCCACTAAAAAAAAATGCTTGAAGTTCATTTTTAGAACCTCCTGTGTTTGCACATTATTTTTTTGGTATTCTCGATTGTCAGCTTTGTGGAAGCCAACAGTTCATAGCAGAACCCTTTGTAGAAATTAAATTGAATACATTAGTTGAATTGATTCTCAATTAGATTTTTTAGGCCCCCTTAGATTTAAAGTCATCTCATCTATGATAGTGCAGGGGTGCTCCTTTTTTAATGTACAGAGTACAACATTTCTTACTGAAAAAAATTAAATCCTGAAGGGCAAACTCTATAGTCAAAAATGGTGACTGACTTTTTTACAGCATACTACCAAAATAAAAACTTGCTATTGTAAAATTGCTTCTATGATATTTATCATATTAAAACACCTCAGATGCAGGATAATAGTTTTCTGTAATATTTGGAAAATAGAAAATACTTTTTTCTCCTAAAATATCAAGCATTTGCTTTTTTCATATTTTTGCTCTGTAAAATTGCTAAAAGTAGGGTTGTTCTACAGGAATAGATACAAGGATGATACCATAAAGCACACTGCTTGACTATATTACAGAAAATCATTGAAGTTACAAAAAAAGCACTGCTTGTGATCTTCTTGTACGCCACTATAACATAAATGTATTTCTTTCCACAAGCCAAAATTGCTCATGCCTATAAATTTGTGTGAGGGGACTCCAGTAATTGCTGACCTGCATATGTTACTGTCATAAAATTCCACCTTACTGCCATTGATATCCATGAAGTAGTTATTATAGTGTTCCTAATAGTATTTAGCAAGATGAGAAATGTAGGCTATGCCTACCTGTTGTGGTACGTATGTCAGTAACTTTATCTCAACGGTGGTAGAAAAACACTGCAGGAAAATGCGTCATTGGATCTGCTGTTGTAATAAGTACATAAGTTAACTAGCCTTTCAGGTCACTGTGACTGTAAAACATAGAAAATAATGACTTTGTAGCTTTCTGCAAATTTGTTAACACCATCTTCATCATTTCTTCCACTGTCTGTTGTTCTGAAACAAAATAAGGTAAACTCATCTCAAGAAAAGGGCTTGTCTGAATTACTCCAAAAAAATAACCATATAAATAAACATATATATGATAATTTTAGGCTTAGGTTCAAAATTAGATACCCTGTCATAAATGTTTTGCAATCACATAGAAAATTGCACAATAAAGGATTTTTCAAATACCGTTTTTGTTCTGCAGAAAGAAATGAATGCAATACCTCACTAAGTTCTCATCACTAAATACAGCACACATAACAAACCTGCATTAGTTCACATTATCTGTATGTCAGTGTGAATGTGGAACATGTGCACTAAGGATTACCATTATAAAATGTTTACACTCAACAAGAGTAATCTTTTAACTATTTTGCCACATCAAACATAGTTCTGTTAGTCTTGCATTAATTAAGAACAACTATTTATCTCATGAGATCTTCATTTTGCATCCTTAGTAATTACTGTGCCCTCATCCTCATTAAGTCAATCTATGTTTTAAAGGTGGAACTGAAATTAATCAATACTTCATCCTTAAGGAATCAAAAATAGCCCAGAAGAAACTGAAGAAATTATGGTCCTCAGAAGCACAAAATTACAGACTACTGCCAATATGACATAGATGTACCTGCCCAGCTCAAAGCTAAGAAGACATGAAAGTTCTGTCTCCTACTGAGAGATGGTCTAACAATATCAGACCCCTACAGAGTGATAGAGAGTCAGGGCGAGGCAGGGCCAAAGATTAAGGTAGGTATGTCTTTCTCTCATGCTGGGATGCATAAATGCATGGTCAACTAAGACCACTTTATTTAAGTAAATAGAACCATTTTCCAAAGTATTTATAAATTAATATCTGACAGTGTGGAATAAAATATAAACTAAAGCCAGCAACATTTATACAAATAAATGCAGTATTCCCTCTGAGTTACAGCTCTAATTATCTGTTTATTACTCTGAATATTCACCTGAGGCTGTTCATTCATTATGTGGATGGACTGCAAACTATTGGTATGTACCTCTTACAAACACCAGTTATGAAAAGAACAATGAATGCTTTCAAGACACTTGACTGACATCTTTTCTGTTTCAAAATTGTCTGCCAGGTGTTCATTTATCACTATGTATTAATTAAGAGTATCTACTGAATAACATGCAGATATTTTTCATGACTGTGTCAATAGGGAAAAATATTTTTACTGCCAATTCCTCTAAGGCTATTTCAAGAACATACTAATGTAAAAAAATATATTTTAAAGCAGAATGCTGGAAAGGGAATTGTAAAGATCATGATTTAGAATGGGAGCACTGCAGGAGCTTGATGTCCAAACACTCAAAACATGCTGTCTCAAAGCCAGGGATTCGAGTGCCTTACAGCTCATGTAGGCCACTGCTCACACTCACACTTGAATATGAGTCGAGACGTGCAAATTTCTGGAGGAAGCAGGCATGGGTTTTAAGCTTAGGGAGCAGTAGACAGATTTTAGGCTTAGGGAGCAAGAGGGGAGTTTTGGGGTTAAGGAGTAAATGGGGAATTTAGGTTTGGGGATTAGAGTTTTGTAGTTAAGGAGCACTTAAGGATTTTAAGATTGGGGAGGGAGTGTAGGTTTAGGCTAAGGGAGTGAGAAGTCAAGTTGGGAACTAGGTGGCAGTTTTAGGGTTACAGTTTATGTTTTGATAGGGCAGTATACTTTTATAGGATTTGACGTAGCAAGAGAAACCTAAAAATGGGAGAGTGAATTAATGGGAGTTCGAGCACTTGCTTTTTTGAGCAAGTGGCAGGAAGTAGGTAAGTCATAAGCTACTAGAATCTATGTACCTGTAGTATAAATTTTAGAATTGTCTCTTGGGATTCATGATTATTGACTGAAGGATATTTCTTCAATGAGCAAAAGTCTGATAATATATCACTAAAATCTGCTTTCAGACAAATACAGAACAAACATTTTTGCAAACTGGTAAGCCCTCACTGCACTCCCACTTGGGTATGACCCCCACACCTTCCTCAGCTATGGATACCTGCCCTTTGATTGCACATCAATCGAGAAGAGTGCAGCCCTCAATGCTTGCTGAAAGTGGCTTTCAGCAACATCTCCTTCATTCCCTTGTCCATTGGGCAAATCTCCATCAAGAATTATTCATTCTCTCTTTTATGTGTGTTACTTTTATTTGCATTCCTAACTCATTTGTGTCTTGATATTATTTCCAAGTAAAAGGCATACATGTTTTCATTAGAAATATTTATTTTAAAATAGGCCTAACTTTTTAAATGATAGGAAAACTAAAACAAAGCACATGAATAAATTGGGAAACTGTTGCTTCTAATTATGATGAAAAAACGGAACATTAAATTATATTTCTTTTGTTGTTTTTGTAGTGATGCCCTAAGTACAACATTATTCTTTAATAATCAGGGTCCTGATAGATTATCTTTTTCATACTTTGCATAATTTCTATGTGAAAAGCTATTATCCATGATTTGGGGGGGGGGTACCTCTGAGTCTTCCATTAGGAGGTCCCTGAAGTATTGTTTTAGCTGAGTTTATCTCAAACCAAATTGAGTGGCAATATTTAATTTTGAAAATATTATTAAAAAAACAATAATTCTTTACAATATTAATTTTTCTTAACACATCTTCCATCTGTCCTAATAGTTTTCATAGTAAAGGCTCCCATCCATGTAAAGCAGAGTTCCTCCCTAAACCAATTCAAGTGTAACTAGACAATTGGATGGGTAACAGGAAATTCATCCCTGGTTTGGCACCTATGAATCTGGGCATACTGGGGCAATGCGGCAACTGCCTCATGTACACAGACAACGCTGTCCTCCTACCACGAAACACTACAACCTGTGAGAGATGCACGTACATATCCAAACTGGAAGCAAAGCTCTCTCCAGCCAAGATTGTGCTAGACAGTCAAGAGGAGAAGGTCAACACCTGCACTATACCTCAGGCAACTCATAGCCCTTCAAAACCCACACCATCAACACCCACACATAGCAATACTAAACCCACATATGAGGAGGCCCTTAACATTAACCTGCCCAAGCAACAAGACCACCGAAGCTGAAACACAAACAAACACCAGTCACAACCAAAGTGACACAGTTCACAACATCAGTGTGCCACTCAACAACAGCCCCTAAGGCAAGACAGTGTACCCAATGCTTTAGTCATAGGTGACTCTATAGTCAGGCACACTAATGTCCCACTCACCAGGCTGAACAAGGAGAAAATTACAGTCAGCTGCCTGTCAAGTGCCAGGATCTGCCACATAATGCATGCACTCAAGTCACTCCACAAGTACAAATATGACTCTGTCATTGTCCATGATGGAGTGAATGACTTGAGACGTACCTCCCTGGACTACATGAAAAGAGACATGGAATAGCTCTCAGATCATGTGGCCAAGGCAGATATGACCCTAGCCCTGAGTAGCATCCTGCCTTCGCCCAGAATGATACCACAGTATAAGGACAAAATGACTGACTTCAACAATTGGCTAAGCTTCTGGTGTCATTCAAAGGGAATCCAGTATTTGTCTGCCTGGGAAGACATGATCGACAAACCACGATGCTTTGCCAGAGATGGTCTGCACCTGACACCCCTGGGATTCAGTTTACTGGCTAAAGCTCTTGCCACTCCTATAGTGCCTTTATAGGCAAGGTTCAAAGGACAAAACCACCACCGTAGCAGATACAAACATACAAAATCTGAAGGTAATGCTACTCAATGCTAGAAGTCTAAACCTCAAAATGCACTCTCTCACGAGGCACTCCTAAAAATGGAGAACATCGATATCTGTGCAGTAACTGAGACCTAGTTCAAGGCTCCAGAGATCACCCCTGCAATACCAGGCCACAGCTCTTACCACACTTTTCGGCCACAAAACCAAGACCGAAACACTAAAGGTGGAGGAGTGTCCATATTCACCAAGGATATTCACACCTCCAGGCTAGTTGCCCAACACAATGCATCTGAAATTCTCCAGGTGCAACTAACACTAGGTAAGACTGCAATCCCAATTGTAGTTTGCTACAGATCCACCACCATGGTCCAAGATTCTCACTACCTTTCTAAACATACTGGAAAATGTTAAGATACAACCAAACACCCTAATACAGGGTGATTTCAACTACCCTGCCATTAACTGGGAAAACTACCCTGGTACCAAAACCTTTTCCCAATGGTTCTTGGAATTCATAAATTCCAATGCCCTGGATCAACTAACCCATTGTCCCACAAGGGGCTCCAATATCCTAGACCTGGTCATTACCAACATGGGAGATTGATGCTCCACACCAGTGGTCACCCCCTCGTTGGTCAGGTCTGACCATAAGCAAATCACCCTTGACATCCACATCCCACCCCCACCGCCCAGTAAGGAAACCTCTGTAAAAAACTTCTTCAAAGCCAACTTCATGCTACTGAAGTCAGAAGTGACAAACTTCATGACACCCATGCAGATGGGATCTGAAAGTTCAACTGCTGAATCCTACACTAAGGCACTGTGTGAGCACATCCACTCGTGCATGAATCGTGCCATCCCAAATAGATCCAAGATGCTCTCCTACAAAAAAAGGAAGCCAATCTGGTGGTCCCCTGCTATAAATAAACTATACAACAGAAGGAAGAAACTGTTGCAGAAAAGAGGAAAATCCCAGGATGCAAAAAATTCCCTTACCAGCTTCAGTAAGAAGCTGAGATCCCTCATAAATCCTCAAAAGCTAGTTACAAAAATAAAATTGCAAAAGATTCCAAAGACAACCACAAGGCATTCTATAGTTATGTCAAGAATCTAAATGGCAATGCTCAGATCTGCTGTGAGCTACAACAGAATGGCATTAAACATACTGATCCCAACTTCACCCCCCTCTCTCCCCCACCTAAAGGGCCCATCTCAATACCAAAAGATTGCCAAATTCCGGTAATCATGGCCACACAGGTAGAAACTGCACTATCCAAAGCTAAGAAACCTACCACCCTAGAACACAAAAAAGGAAAAAAACTAAGGGTAATGCTGCTCAATGCCAGAAGTCTAAATCTCAAAATGCACGCACTCGAGGCCCTTCTCAGTATGGAGAACATCGATATCTGTGCTGTGACAGAAACCTGGTTCAAGGCTCCTGAGAGCACCCCAGCACTATCAGGTTTTACCTCATATCATGCGTTCCAGCCCCAAAACCCAGACAATACCAAGAAAGGAGGGGGGTATCCATATTCATCAAGGACACCCACACCTCAGGACTGGTGGCAACGCATGATGCATCGGAGACCATCCAGGTGCAATTAACCATAGGCAAGACTGCTCTGCAAATTGTAGCATGTTACAGGCCACCCTCACAAACTCAGCAACCTCACATGGCCTTCCTGAAAACACTAGAGGGGATAAATGTATCACCAAACACCATCATACTAGGTGACTTCAATTACCCTAATATAGACTGGGAACACTACTCAAGCCCAAACACCCTAGCCCAAAAGTTCCTGGAATTCATAAACTCAAATGCCATGGAACAACTAGTCACCATCCCCACAAGAGGAGAAAACATACTTGATCTCATCATCACGAACATGGGAGCACAATGTTCAACACCAGAAGTATGCCCCTCACTGGTGAGATCAGATCACAAACTAATCTCGCTGGAGGTCCTCATCCCACCCTCACCTGAAATAAAAAAGACCACAGTAAAGAACTTCTCGAAAGCCGACTTCACACTTCTAAAGACTAGTGTGGTCTCCTTTAAGGCCCCCGAGCCGGCGGAAAACAGTACTCAAGCCGCTGAATCACTTACAAATGCCTTCTACCAGCACCTGCAGGACTGCATGGATAAGGCAATCCCAAGCAAAACAAAGACTCTTTGTACCAAAGGCAAGCATCCAGTCTGGTGGACCCCAGCCATAAACAAACTCTACAACAAAAGGAGGAAGCTACTACAAGATAGAGCAAAATCCTTAAAAGGTAAGACACCCTTGATCACTATAAGTAAAAACTAAGAGCTCTCATAAAATCATCCAAAGCAAATTTTGAGAGAAAAATAGCTAAAGACTCAAAAGACAATCATAAGGCCTTCTTTAGCTATGTTAGAAACCTGGGAGGAAACTCCCAGATATGTTCAGAACTAGTTCAAAATGATGTGAAGATTACTGATCCTACAGACATTGCCAACATACTGGCTGACAGGTTCAGTGCAAACTTCTCCCCCCCCTCCCCCCCAAAAGGAGAGATATCTATACCAAGCGATTGCAGCCCCCCAAACATCTCCAATGCCCAAGTGAGAACTGCTCTCTCCAAAGCAAAAAACACAGCATCCATGGGACCTGATGGTGTCCCCGGCTGTGTGCTCCACGAACTCAACGAGGAATTAAACCCACAGCTAGGACAGCTGTTTAATCATAGTCTTACCTCTGGATACGTACCCAGGGAGTGGCGCACTGCAACTGTGGTCCCACTTCACAAAGGCGGTGCCTCCACCGACCCTGGAAATTACCGGCCCATTAGCTTGACAAGCCTTATCTGCAAAGCGATGGAGAGGATCATAATGGACCTCATAAATAAAGACATAGGGAATTTGCAGACTTTGGATCCATCCCAGTTTGGCTTTGTCAAAGGCAGATCATGCCTTCTAAACTTGGTTGACTTTTCGAAACAGTCACCAAAGCCATTGATGAAGGAAAGGCAGTCCATACAGCCTACCTCGATCTGGCGAAGGCCTTCAATACAATACCCCACTCGGGTATCATTGAAAAACTCATCAGCTTAAATGTTAACCCATACATCACAAGATGGGTTGCAAACTGGCTGAGTGACAGAACCCACAGGGTCAGAGTTGCTGGCGCCATGTCAGACTCAAAGCCTGTCACAAGTGGTGTACCACAGGGCTCAGTCCTGGGCCCACTCTTGTTTGGCATCTACTTTTCCGAAGTACAAGCAAATACAGGAGGGTTATGGCTGACAAAGTTTGCAGATGACTGCAAACTGGGCGCCATAGTAGAAAACACATCTGACACAGATATCCTTCAGAAGGGTCTCACAGAAAGCGGATAACTGGTGCCAGAGCCATGGCCTAAAGTTAAATGCCAAAAATGCATAGTCAGACCCTTTGGGAAAAACAAGGTTACCCCTAGCTACCAAATAGGTGGCACTCCACTGAGCACAGAAGAAGTTATCAGGGACCTGGGGACCCAGGTTGATAGTAGTCTGTCATTCGACACCCATGTAGCTAAAGTAGTTAGGAAGACCTTCTACATTGCCCACCTTATCATGAAGGGATTCTCATCTAGATCAAGGGAGGTCATAGTCTCCCTATACTCATCACTCATCAGACCAATGATTGAGTACAATGCCCCATTCGGAATGTATCTGACCCAACACTTGCAGCAGCTGGAGAGGCCACAAAAGTTCCTCACCAAAAGGATAAAGGGTCTCAAACATCTGTCCTATGCTGCCCGACTGAAAGAACTCCAGCTCTATTCAGTCGCCACGCTTGCTCAGAGGTGACCTTTGCCTAGCATACAAGGCCATGTCAAACCCAGATTTGATGAATATGCTTCACCTCAAAAATCTAGATCCGTCAGAGCCACAAGGGCGGAGACTTAAACCTCGACACGGCTATTAATAGGATGTGCTGGAGGATAGATTCATCACCCAAAGACTCCTATGCTGTGGAACAAAATCCCGGTATATGTGAGGCAGAGCACCTCGCTGGCCTTGTTCAAGAGAAATCTTGACCAATGGATGGGAGATCGCAGATATACCCCAGGGATTACCTCAGTGTCACTGCTCGACAGAGGCACAGCAAAATAATGGGTATAGTTCCCCATACTAAAGGGGTGGCGTAAGCCACAAAACTATGGGCTAGGCTTGTAAATGCCCTCGGGCAGATAGCCTAGTATGAACCTATGAACCTATGAACCTATAAGAATACAGCATCCATGGGACCAGATGACATCCTGGGCTGTGTACTACAAAATTAACTGGCACCTCACCTAAGTGTCATGTTTAATCATAGCCTCACCTCAGGCTTCATGCCCACTGAGTGGCGCATAGCTACAGTTATCCCACTCCATAAGGAGGGATCCACCTTGGATCCCAGGAACTACCGTCCCATCAGTCTGACAAGCCTGATCTGCAAGAGCATGGAACGTATTATCATGGAACTTATAAACAAAGACATTGGCAACCTTCAAACACTGGACCCCACCTAGTTTGGGTTCATGAAGGGCCGATCTTGTCTCCTGAACCTGATTGACTTCTTCGAATCAGTCTCCAGAGCTATGGAAGAGGGTAAGGTGGTCCACACAGCCTATCTGGACCTCACCAAGGCCATTGACACCATCCCCCACTTTGGAATCATAGATAAACTTACTAAGCTGGGCATAAATCCCTACATCACTCGATGGGTTGCCAACTGGCTTATTGACAGAACCCAAACTGTAAAAGTAGCCTACTCAAAATCCAGCTCCAGACAAGTGACAAGTGGAGTACCTCAGGATTCAGTCCTGGGACCACTCTTGTTTGGCATCTACTTCTCTGAAGTACAGGCCAACACTAAGGGACTCTGGCTAACAAAGTTTGCAGATGACTGCAAACTGGCAACCATTACTGAATCCCCAAATGATGTGGATATTCTCCAAAAGGGCCTTACAGAAACAGATGTCTGGTGCCAGAGCCATGGGCTCAAGCTTAATGTCAAGAAATGTATAGTTATCCCCCTTGGAAAAAAACATGTACCCATGAATTACCACATAGGTGGCTGTGCACTAAACATCGAAAGTTTGATGAGAGACGTAGGGACATAGGTGGACAGTGGTCTCACCTTCAATAACCACATCGCCACAACAGTCAGGAAATCCTTCTATGTGGCACGCCTCATCACTAAGGGCTTTTCATCCAGAAAAAAGGAGGTCATTGTCCCATTGTACTCATCCCTCATTAGACCCATTATAGAGTATAGCGCCCAGTTTGTTATGTACCTCACAAGACATCTGCAACTGAAAAGGCAGCAGAAATACCTCACCAAAAGAATCACAGGCTAAAGCAGATGCCATATGCTGACTGTCTAGAAAAACTCTGGCTATACTCTGTGGCATATCCTCTACTCAGAGGTGATCTCTGCTTAACATACAAGGCCATGTCAAACCCTGAGCTGTTGGACATGCTCCACTTAAAGAAATCCCAATGCCTCAGAGCCACACGCTCCAGGGATATAAACCTTGTCATCACAATGAACAAAACATGCTGGAGGGATAGGTTCCTGACACAGAGACTCCCCATACTCTTGAATAGACTGCCCATACATGTCAAGCAGAGCGCCTCCCTGGCCCTCTTCAAAAGGAACCTTGATGATTGGATGGGAGATAGGAAATTCACCGCGGGGATCATGTCAGTCGCCCTGCTAGACAGGGGTCCAGGGAAGTAAATATTGTGGGAAGAAATATCCAGGGAATTGTTATGACTAGGCTTGTATAGGCCCTAGGGCCGATAGCCTAATACCAACCTATGAACCAACCTATGTCTCTAAAGGACACAGGTAGCCTGTAAATGGTTCATCTCCCAGCCCCTGCTTGTAAATGTTTTATCTCCCAAGCCCCTGCTTGCACTTATGAAGGGTTTGGCTAGCCTTAAAAAGGTTCTTGTGCTTGTTAGCCTAGTAAACACCTATGAGCTTATCTGTATTTTGTGAGTTGTTCTGTCCCTAAAAAAAAATCTTTAGATGCAAGCTTTTGAGTACTCTGAAAAATAACTTTATTTATTTATTTATTTATTTATTTATTTACTGTAGTAACCAGGGTTGAGTACTAATCCAAATGGACCTATTTCAGTCTCAGTCTGGACTAATATAAATGACAGTAGACAAGCAAGTTAACAGGTAGTATCATGAAAGAAACAAAATGTTGCGTGAAGATAGCAATGCGTCAATAACAGTGACAATAATAAAGAACACAGTACAGAGGCTGATAGGAAGGGATGGTTAGAACAAGGAGGGGAGAAGAAGAAAAAGAGAGCTACATAGTGAAAGGATAGAGCAAAAGTGTAACTGATAGCAAAAGTAAGGTACGGGCACACAGAAATTAACTATATACAATATATACAAATCCACAATGCTAAACCCAGGAATGCTAATGACTTTATTTTAATACAAAAATAATAAAATATATTATAAGACTAAAAGGAATTAACACTTTCAGGGTCAAAATACCCTTCTTCAGATTCACCATTTTTAAACCTAAACCTGTCCTTTTAAAATGCATGTTAACCAATCAAAAGTCAATTCAACAGCCTATGCTTCTAAGAGGCCAGTCTCTGTAGTATCCATCAGTCAATCAAATCATCAATTCAGTAAATTACACTACTTTGAGACTGGTCTCAGAAGAATACACCATCCAAAACCAAGTTTGTGATCAGTCCATAAATCACCTGGCCAGCTTAATTACAGGAATTCAAGATGGTTAACTAAATCACCCCACTGGCAGTTCATCATTTATTACTATGACACCATCAAATAAATATATTCCAGAATCATACTTGACATATCAATCAATTAAATTGCATCAAGGTCCTTTAAGCCACTTACATATCACAGGAAGCATACTGTGATCATCTTGTTAATCATCGCAGGCATGTATATAACTAATTAAAAGTCCATTCACCAGCCCACGCCCCTTTAGGGCTGGTGCACATCAACCAATCAAATCTTCAGTTCAGCAACTTACACCCCTTTAGAGCCATCTCAGGGGATCAGCCCATAGATCAGCTATCCACCTTATCTCAGAAAGTTAAGCATAATTGACTAAGTCACCCCCTTGTTAATATCTGCAGCACCATAAAATGGAAAGTATGCCCAGAATTATTCTTAATATGTCGGGCAATTGGGCTTCATTTAGATGAAAGCTTTATATCACTGATATGTTGCAGGATGCATTCTTTAAGCATTCTGTTAGACTTTCCCACATAGAAAGAAGTACACGAGGAGCATTGAGCAAGATATACGACATTTTTACTGCTGCAATTCGCACACAGGGCTGGTTGGTACACATTGTGAGTCACAAGATGACAAAAACTGGTTTCAGCACTGATATATTTACAGGCTTTACAATGCCTGTAGGGAAAGGTACCATGCTTAATAGGTGTAAAGAAAGAACCTACTTCAGGCGATATCTCTTTGCATAAGATCCACTTAAAGTTCAAATTGTTTGTGAAACCTAATAAAGGTATTTCCCCAACAGCCTCCTTCAGGCTATGATCAGATAACAATATCTTCCAGTTGTCTCTTATAATGTTGCAAATGGCAAAAAAATATGGTTGTTTTCCCTTTTTTTATACATTTTATGTGATTTAGAAGTTATTTCAAGCATTTTCGTAAGCATTTTGAGTACATTTATCAATATATCATAGTTTTGAACATTTCATGTAATTAGAAACTCTTTTTGAATGGATTGAATGCTTCATTTTTTTTATTTGTTGAGTAGAAATCACTTAAATTTTAGTACCTGGATTTATGTTTCTGACCTTTTTGTGAGTCATTTGAGCTTCTGATGATTCACTTCCATATCTTCCTCCAACTGTGGCTGCGCCCCTGGTGATCTTTAAAAAGTTTAATTTCAGATCCCATTCTGACACCAAGTCGCTCGTCTTCTGTATTCAAATAAGACAATGAGGCTTGGTTGTTCGTTTAAGATGTTTATTACACACAAACACAGCAGAATGGATGACTGGAACATTAAACTTAAACTAACTGGCTGACTGCCACACACATACATGCTTTCACTCTAGCTGCTCAGTCAAAACGGCATTCTTGCTTGCACATGGGCAGTAAGTATATGCATGTGTCCACAGACTGGAATGGCTCTTAAAGGTACAATGCACACTATGATCTACATATTTAACAGGGGATACATTAGGAGTATTGAAATACTGCCTGACTTGACTTGTTGCAGCAGCATAGGAGGAGTTGAGTAAGGACCCTTAAAAGTAATTGGCTAAAGTGATACCTCATGTAAGGCAGAGGTGGGCACAGACATGGGCCATTCCAAGGACTGCATAGAATAAAACTAAGTTATGCATTAACATACCCAGTTTATGCATTACTGTACATTGACTGGCCATGTTGTGCACCAGACATTACCTTATCCACCTGTGGCAGAACAATGGGCTGAACTGTGTTTTTAAAAAGTATGGAGGAAATTGATGGACAGCATTCATGACACTGAATATGGATATGGATAGGCATTGTACACAGTAAACCAATAGGGGATAAAGATGGTGTGGAGCCATAGACACCAGAACATTTGGCACAATGGGGTGTTCCTGCAATGACCACCAGTGGTGCCCACTCCTAGGAGTGAGGGCAGTCATGGCCAGGGGTGACAGTATTGTAGTATCAGGAAAAATGAGAACCATCTATGTAAACCTGGCCTGTGACTGTGTATCATGCATCTCAAGCCTTACATGACCATGTTGAACATCTAGTTGCATTGCTATGTATGTACCACTGCCACTCTGCATGCAGTGCACCTCATCCAATTATTCCTGCTATGGTTGCACATCCTTATGCAGGCCCCAAAGCTTATTCACAGTCTCTGCCATGCCAAGCAGCTGTCTGTGGCTGGATCACTGACTTGTACATCTTTAGAGTGATTTTAAGTGTGACAACTTCATAATGAAATGATTTGGTAATGGCAGTGATAGCCACCTGCATGCTTCTCATCTGTAGGAGCTATATGCACCTTGTAGGCAGAGCAGCTCACAGTTGCCACCTGTGCTGGTGACTTCTGTGTACCTTGGTTGGAGCTAACATGGACAGGATGTCCTCTGTTGAACACAGGAGATGCCAGGTGTTCCGCCTACCCCTGTATCATTATCATAGATATGAGGGATGTGTACATGCCCTCCACTGTTGATATAGCTTACTGTACCACTATGCCTTTAGACTTTTGCCATATACATAATGCCATTATTGTCATCCACAAATGACTTGTTGATATTAAGCATGTGGTGACCTGTTGTACTGGGCACTTCACTATTAGAACAAGTGAAATAATAGAGATAATACCTAAGAAAATGCTGAATCATATGTGTAATATCCCTAAGATGTGGCATAAACACAGGTACATAGTAATTCATTATTTCAACATTGTATTAGTACATATGTACATACCTTGTGGAATGCTTTGTCACTGTGGCAGTCTCTAGTTACCTGAAAAACAGATATGCATAACTGTGCTGATAAATAACATTTTCACAAATATGTAGCAGTGTACAACAGTAACAGAACATGCTAAGGTTAAGCCAGTAGGTCTATCAAAACATTCAAGCAATCATCACCAGGTCATCTCCAATATCTAAGCTTCTGCCAGGTAAGAGGGTTCTCTCACCTGTGCTTGACTGGGTTACCATTAACTCTTCCATAATGGAGAGTTACTTGTGTTTTGGTAGTCCATCTCCTTTGGTGGACCTGTCCCTGGCAATACCCAGAATCTTAATCTTGGCATGCAATGTCATATTACTGACCCTGCAATGCACTTATACTACTGTCCTATTATGGTCACCCCTAGCACCGGTGCTATGCACTACAACCTGCCATTCTTGGTCCTAGAAAGGCTTGTCTGATCTGGTCCTAGAAAGTCCTGTCTGCTTTACCTTGCCAAGGATGGACATGCCATGTATATGTATGACCTGTAGTAACAATTCTGTCTTTGGTGTTATAAACCTTTACACCCATTGGTATTCTCTCTATCCAATGACAACATGTGTACACATGTGGTCCTAATGGGTCAAGGCACCCTCCTTCCTGACACAGTAGCTGCAGGATCATGGGGATTGTGCTAAAAGGGTGTGGCTGTTGCTTGCACAACATGGGCATGTCCACCCAAGCCATTTATGGTAGCCCTAGTCATCCAGATATAAAGAAGTGTGATACAAACAGATAGAGAGTAATTAGTGGTCTCTACCAGGAGTTAGCCAATGTCACCACATTTTGCCAGAGGTTATAACATTCATGATATATAATCTCATTGCCAGTATGACTGTGAGAGCAGTGAACACCCCAGTGTCTTCCTGGATGATGTCTCCACTGGAGAGCTGTGACCCCAAGGGTTCTAAAGAAAGATTCCCACCCCTAAGGAATGAATGGACTTGAGTCTGTCTGATATGAGCATATTTGATTGTTAGAATGGACAGAGTGAAAAAAGGATGTAGAAAAATTCTGTGATTCTTATCCATAGCCTAGTCCATGAGGAAATGCACAATAAAATGATAGGTAGAATATCAGCAAGGGAAAGAAACGTTAGTAGAATATAAGATACAAGGTGTAAACTATGCTTGCTTGCCTTTATAATATTCATGAACAAGATTGTTCCCAATACCCTTCAGTTAGCAGCCTTAGAAGAAAAAGACTTGAATCCCAGTAGTAAGAAGCATCCTTGGATATGATTGATGCCGAAAGTAATGCAAGCAACATCTTAACTTAGAACGTAGATAGGAATCTTATGACAAGAAACCACTATGCAGCTGGATTCAAATCATAAATGGCACTGTATAGTAAAGTTATCAAAAGGCAAACCTGTTTTTATACATTAAAATTCTTGAAACTGCTGTTTCAAGAACTGATCAACAAGACTCATTTTAGCTACTACCTGGGTGAAAAACAATACAAAGAGTACCGCAGTAATGTGCAATATCAAATGTGGTCTCTATCCAGCTAGATACAAAAATAAACCTTTAGTGCAAAATATGAATGTATGCAGTTTATTAACTGTTCAACAATTTAACAGAGTGAAAGCATCAGCACAGTAATATGTGTAAAAATAATGTGCAACATATAAAGTTTTTATGGTTTAGGCAATGCCATCTGCACTCAGTAAAAATAAGTCTTTTAATGTGCATAATAATAAGACAGAACATGGAAACATATGATCCCTTAAATACAACTAGGAACAAAGGGCTAAAATCTACATGCTTAGCACTTCAGGCCTATAGATACAGATGTTTACAAATCACAAACTGATAGTCTTGACAGCTGCACTTAATATCTGGTTTCAGGTAGTGATAAATGCCAAGGCATTGGGGAAGTCCATACAGTGCCTATAGTGAATATAAATAGGAGAGTGCATGCTTTTCACAGGTACTGAACACAGTGAGTCTTTTTTTTATTTTTGAGCAATTAAAGCAGTGTTCAGTTTTGGTTTAAAGTCTATAGGTAGATATGGCCAGTGTGTGCTAAACTGCAATTTTTGTAGCAATGTGTAGAGGAGTTGTTCTAATCTCTGTTGGTACTGTTCTGCAATGGTGCTCCTGTTAAAATGCAATAAGCATAGCTGCAGATTCAGTCATCTAGCTTTAGAAGATGTCCCTGTCAGAGGCAATGCAATCTAGACCAGGTTATACTCATGCCAGTGGCAATATGTCACCTTCATCCATGACTACGCTTGCAAAGGAACAAATCAATCTTAAGTAGCAAAGGCAGAAATTGACTTGCTTATTGATTTACTCTTCATATTTTTGCCTTGATTATCTATATAAAGAGCACCATATGTGAAATCAGTTACTAAAATAGCGGATGAAGGGACATATCACAAAGGCTAAATCTGCACTACTCTCTTATTCTTGTCATCTACATTGGTAAGAAATGTGCTTGAAAATATATCCAAATGGGTGTCCTGTTCTTTCGCCTCAACTAAGACAATGCTCAGGACCAAGTAGAAGTCCACAATTTTCAAGATGTTTTACATTGTGTTGGTAGACTAGTCCCAATGTTTTTATTCAGACAATAAGTGAAGAAGTGAGTCTATATTTATTAGCTGACATGACTAGGTGATGTTAGTTATAGGTACGATACAGGATCCATTCTATTGAACTGTATCCTTTAGCAATGGAAATATAGACGATACATGTAAAATATGCATAAAGGAAAAGTAGCAGCCCATGGCGTTACAACCCAGAGAAATAGGAAAGCATAAACAATTAACTCCAGGACTCTGAGTCATGCATCTCCTCTTATAAACACTGTACTTGAAATTGGGTGATTTTCTTAAAATGAAACAGAAGGTAAAGTCAGTTAATGTGTTGTCTGACTATGTGTCGGCATTATTGGAAAGGTGGTTACCCTAGCAAATTGCAGAGAGAAGTCATCTGCAGCAATTTTAGAATTAAAAAAACAAGAGGTAATCAGCAACCATGTCTTTATCGATATTTTGAACACAGTATTGAATCAAAAAAAAAAAAAAAAAAAACAAGAGCTATGCCTGAACAATATGCAAAACATAATATATATATATATATATATATATATATGAATAATTTCTTGCTAAAGTAAACATAGACATGTCAGTTACAAAGGCTTCAGGTAAAGTCTTGTCAATACATATACAATTATGCATTCAGATATTTATATCACAGATCAGTTATAAAACAAGAATGGAATAATAAAACAAAAAAAATCACAGACATGATTATCTACTGCATAAGAAGGGCATCAAACTATATGGTTGATTTTTTATATCATCACTAAACAGCACAGATTTCATTTTATGGAGGCTAAAACAAAAGTTTGCATCTACAGAAATAATATTTTGCTACATGATAGTTATCTCAAGTGGACTTCAGATTTACCCAGACATGCTTTGCATGCTGAAACTTAAAGGCCTTCATAATTTATCCCACAAATTATCTTAAATGTGATCAAAGCACATTCCTCCCAGTTGATGGGTCCAGTTTCACAAAATTCATATTGCAGAATTAAGAGCCACTAAAATAATAAATTGCAAAAACTGTTATTTTCAACTAAAGAGGCATAGTTGATATCTAAGACATAAAATAGAGATGATGTAAAAACAGTAAGTATGATACCTTCTTCCTCTTGTTAAGTGGTCTGCCACATGTCAAAACAGTTTTGTATTGCTATGCAGGTTTGTTGCTTTTCTCTCAGTTACTGTAGTTTTTGTCCCTTGATTACCTTTTTGTTATATCTCAGGCAATTCATTTAGCTGGTGTGTTAGCAATATATTCAGATGCTTTCTAACATTGCCAAGAATTATCATTTTTGTGTGTAGATAGTGCCATCAGTTCAAATGTCATCTGCTCATGGGGACCACTCCATTTCCTTTTGACTATAAGTCAGCAGAATGTGTCCTGTAAGGTAGAAAGGATCATAGGCAATAAGATGCAAGCAATGCCTGGCTCATTTTCCTCAAGCTCTGGGCTTGGTTCTCACCAACATGAGCGACCGCTGCACCACTCCCATAGCAAGTTCTTCCCTGGTGAGATCAGATCATTGGTCTGTCTCATTTGAAGTTTCTATCTCACTCAACCCCCCCCCCCCCAGCCGAAACCAGGCTCAACTTCATAAGGGAGGGTATCATTTGCTTCACACCACTGCTCCCCACAGAGGATCCAGACAACTATGCTGAAAAGTATGCCAATGGAGTATACACGCACCTGTACACCTGCATGGACTCAGCTATACCTAACAGAGCTAAAACCTCCTCCTCAAGAAAACACAAACTTGTCTGGTTGACATCCTCTATCAACAGGCTTTACAATAAAAGGAAGAAACTGTTGCCCAGGGGTAAAAAGGAACAAATTCCAAATTGGAAAAATGCTGTCCTTAGCCTCAACAAGCAAATTAGATCACTAGTGAAAACCTCCAAATCCAATTATGAATCAAATCTAGCCTCCAAAACAAAGGGCAACCACTAAGCCTTCTTCAGTTATGTCAGGAACCACCATGGCAAAGCCCAAGTTTGTTCCAAATTAGCACTTAATGGTACCACTTACACTAATCCTGTTGACTTAGCCAACCTGCTAGTAGTTAGGTTCAGTGCAAACTTTACCTCCCTGGCCACCCAAAGGCCCAAACAGCATCCCCGATACTTGGCCTGCACCTTACATCTCAGTATATCAAGTGTTAAAGGCCCTATCCAAGACAAAAAACACAGCTTCCATGGGACATGACACTGGAACCTGTGTTCTGAGAGACTGCCTTCCAGACTATCTGCAAATATACAGAGATGAGTATATATTTTTTTGGTTATAGAGTTTGTTAATTGTTGCTTAGATCTCTGTTGAAACTGTTTCCCTGTTCCGAGAGACTGATCTGCAAATATACAGAACTGAGTATATATTTTTTTGGTTTTAGAGTTTGTACTGTTAGTTGTTGCTTAGATATCTGTTGAAACTGTTTTCCACATGCCCCCCCCCCCTATTTTCTGCCGTGTTTTCAGTTGGTATCATTGTTTTTTACAGCTTGTGTGTTATCTAACTCAAGGATCACTTGCATAAAATTTGACCTGTTAGTAACAGCCTGCATTTAATTGCTGGAACCTGTGTTCTGAGAGACTGCCTTCCAGACTATCTGCAAATATACAGAGCTGAGTATATTTTTTTGGTTATAGAGTTTGTTAATTGTTGCTTATATCTCTGTTGAAACTGTTTCCCTGTTCTGAGAGACTGATCTGCAAATATACAGAACTGAGTATATATATATTTTTTTTGGTTTTAGAGTTTGTACTGTTAGTTATTGCTTAGATCTCTAACTTGAAACTGTTTTGTCCCATCCACCCTCCCTATTTTTGGTTTGTAGTTTAAATTTGGTGGCTTTTGCAGTTGCCCGCCCCACTGTAGATTTGATCTGGGACACTCCCCCAGTCCCATCTCTTTACCACATTCTACCTAATAAAATCTTTCTGCACTTGCTTTTTGTCCTTTTTAATTTAGTTGCATTTTTTAAACTGTGTTTGTTCTAATATTGCTGCTAGCTTGCACTGCATGTGAATTGTTTTTACTGCTGTTTTTGCTACTTTTCTGTACAAAAAAAAAACTGTAAGCCTGTTTCCTACCTTTCCTGTAACTAGTGTTCCAGATACAGATTTTCTGTATCCAGGATTGTATGTAAGCTTCTGAGCCCCCCAAGGCTTTCTGTGTTGGAGGGAAGCCTTCTAGCTTATCAGTGGGAGTGGTAAGCACTAGGTAACCTGTCCACCACATAAGGAGTGGTTCTGGCCCAGAAGTTGTAGTTATTGGCCGTTTGGGCAATCTCTTCCATCTCTCTCAACTTTCTGATTTGAAAGCCTGCATTTGCACTTGTTTCTGTCCTGTAACTCATAGTGCAGATAATGATTCTTAGTTTTAGCACTTAAATTTGCTTATTCATGCTCAGCACTTGTTCAGAACTTGTAAGCACTAAATAAGCTACTAATTACTACAGCACTCAATCTTCCTCATTACCTAGAAGAAAACAGCTCTTGTACTACTTTCCTCACTTATCTAGAGGAAAATAGTTTTTTATTCAGGCATGTCCAAGGGTCAGCTCCCAGTGTTCTCTCTTGCCTGTCTGATGAATCTAGGCATCTTGGGGCAATGTAGAAATTGCCTCATGTACACAGACAACCCTCTCCTCCTACCACCCAACACTACAACCTGTGAGAGATGCACTTATCTAGCCAAACTAGAGATAAAGCTCTCTCCAACCAAGACTGAACTTGACAGCCATGAGGAGAAGGTAAACATTTGCACCACACCACACTCATTACATAGTCTCACTAAATCTACACCGCCAAAATCCACACATAGTAACACAAAAACATTTGTGGAGGCTCTCAATAATAATCTGTCTAAGCAACAGAGACCTCCAAAGCAGAAACGCATGCAACCTCCATCCCCCAACACAACCCAAATGACACATAGCCCACAGATTCAGTGTGCCACTCAACCACAGCCAATAAGGCAAAACAATGTACCCAACACACTAGTCATAGGTGACTCTATAGTCAGGCACATTGATGTCCCACTCATCAGGCTAAACAAGGAGAAGGTTACTGTCAGCTGCCTGTCGGATGCCAGGATCCGCCACATAACCCACGCACTCAGGTCATTCCACAATAAGTACAAATATAACTATGTCATTGTCCATGTTGGTGTGAATGACCTGAGACATACCTCCCTGGACTACATGAAAAGAGACATGGAAGAGCTCTCCGATCTTGTAGCCCAGGCAGGTATGACCCTAGCCCTTAGTAGCATTCTGACATTGCCTCAAATGATACCGCAGTACAAGGACAAAATGATTGACTTCAACAATTGGCTAAGCTTCTGGTGTCATTCTAAGGGGATCCAGTATCTGTCTGCTTGGGATGACATGGTTGACAGACCACGATGCTTTGCCACAGATGGCCTGCACCTGTCGCACCTGGGATTCTGGATACTGGTTAAGGCTCTTGCTGCCCCTATAGTGCCTTTTTTAGGCAAGGTTCAAATAACAAATTCACCACCGTAACAGGAACAGGCAAGCAAAAACTGAGGGTAATGCCACTCAATGCTAGAAGTCTAAATCTCAAAATGCACTCACTTGAGGCACTCCTTAAAATGGAGAATATTGATATCTGTGCGGTGACTGAGACCTGGTTCAAGGCTCCAGAGAGCCCCCCTGCACTACCAGGCTATAACTCATACCACATTTTTCGGCCATGTAACCTGGTCCGAAACATCAAAGGCAGAGGTGTGTCCATATTCATTAAGGATATCCACACCTCCAGGTTAGTTGCTCAGCATAATGCTTCCAAGGTTATCCAAGTGCAACTAACTCTGGGCAAAACTGCAATCCAAATTGTAGCTTGCTACAGATCCCCCACCATGTGCCAGGATTCCCACTTATCTTTTCTTGATGTACTGGAAAATATTAGGGTTCAACCAAACACCGTAATAATGGGCGACTTCAACTACCCCACCATTAACTGGGAAAACTACTCATGTACCAACTCCTTAGCTCAATGCTTTCTGGAATTCATAAACTCCAATGCCCTGGATCAACTTATCCACACCCCCACCAGGGGCAACAATATCCTAGACCTAGTCATTACCAACATGAGTAACTGGTGTTCCACACTTGAAGTCAACTCCTCGTTGGTCATATCCAACCATAAGTTAATCACCCTTGATATCCACATCGCGCCCCCACCCCCCATTAAGGAAACCATGGTAAAAAATTTCTCCAAGGCCAACTTCATGCTTCTTAAGACAGAAGTGGTGAACTTCATGACACCCATGCATATGGACAATACATTTACAACTGCTGAATCCTACACAAATGCACTCTATAAGCACTTACATGAGTGCATGGATCGTGCTATCCCAAACAGAACCAAGACACTATCCTCCAAAAAAGGAAGCCAATCTGATGGTCCCCTGCCATAAACAAACTGCACAACAGAAGGAAGAAACTGTTGCAAAAGAGAGTAAAATCCCATGAGTGGAGGAGCTCCCTGATCAGCCTCAGTAAGAAGCTGAGATCCCTTAAAAGATCCTCCAAAGCTAACTACGAAAACAAAATCGCCACTAATTCTAAGGACAACCACAAAGCATTCTATAGCTATGTCAAGAATCTCGATGGCAACACCCAGATCTGCTCTGAGTTATAGCACAAAGGCACGAAAATTACAGAACCAGCTGATATTGCCAACATCCTGGCAAATAGGTTCAGTACTAACTTTACCCCCCCACCCCATAAAGGGCCCATATCTATACAGGAAGAATGCAGAGTCCCTGTAATCACAACAATGCAGGTAAAAGCTGCACTCTCTAAAGCCAAAAACACAGCATCCATGGGACAGGACAACATCTCAGGCTGCATTTTACATGAACTTCAGAACGAGCTGGCAACCCACTTAAGCACTATGTTCAATAATAACCTCACATCAGGCTTTTTGCCCACTGTATGGTGCACAGCAACAGTTATCCCACTCCACAAACGGGGAGCCACCACTGATCCCAGGAACTATCGACCTATTAGCCTGACAAGCCTGGTCTGCAAGGCCATGGAACGTATCATCATGGAACTCATAAACAAAGACATCGGTAAACTCCAAACTCTGGATTCCACCCAGTTCGGGTTTTTGAAAGGCAGATCATGCCTCCTGAACCTGATCGACTTCTTTGAGGCAGTCACCAAAGCTGTAGATGAGGGTAAGGTGGTTCACACAGCCTATCTTGACCTCGCCAAGGATTTCGATACCATCCCCCATTCTGGAATTATAGCTAAACTCACTAAACTAGGTATAAATCCCTACGTCACAAGATGGGTTGCCAAATGGCTCAGTGACAGAACCCACACTGTAAAAGTTGCAGACTCCAAATCTGACCTCAAAGCAGTGATAAGTGGAGTACCACAGAGTTCCGTCCTGGACTCTCCTGTTTGGTATCTACTTCTCTGAAGTACAGGCTAACACAGAAGGCCTCTGACTAACAAAGTTTGCAGATGACTGCAAACTAGGAGCCATAGTCAAGTCCCCAAATGATGTGGACATCCTACAGATGGGCCTCGCTGAGGCGGATGCCTGGTGTCAGAGCCATGGCCTCAAGCTCAATGCCAAACAGTGCAGTATCATCTCCTTTGGTAAAAACCCTGTACCTATGAACTACCACATAGGCAGCAATCTACTTAACACTGAATGTGTGATAAGAGACCTTGGGACCCAGGTGGACAGTAGTCATTCCTTTGATAGTCACATTGCCAAAGTAGTCAGGAAGTCCTTCTATGTAGCACACCTCATCATAAAAAGGTTCTCACCCAGGAAAAAAGAGATCATTGTTCCCCTCTGCTCGACACTCATTAGACCCATGTACAACACCCCTTTTGGAATGTACCTCACAAAGACATCTGCAGCAGCTGGAAAGGGCACAGAAGTACTTCACAAAGAGGATTACTGGCCTCAAACAAATGCCCTACACTGACCACCTCAAAAAAATCCAGCTTTACTCCATAGCATATTGCCTACTCCGAGGTGATCTCTGCCTAACATATAAAGCTATGTCAGACCTAGAGCTGTTGGACATGCTACACCTAAAGAAATCCCAATCCCTCTGAGCTACATGCTCTAGGGACCTAAACCTTGTCACCACAATAAACAGGACATGCTGGAGGGATAGATTCCTGTCCCAGAAACTTCTGGAACAGGCTACCCATCTATGTCAAGCAAAGTTCTTCATTAGCACTCTTCAAGAATAATCTTGATGAGTGGATGGGAAATAGGAAATGCACCCCGGGGATCACTTCTGTGTCTCTGCTCAACAGTGGCACAAGAAAATAACTTTTTTGGGTGGTGTATGCCAGGGAACCTTGTTGGCTAGGCTTACGTATGCCCTTGGGCCAATAGCCTAGTACCTACCCATGAACCTATGAACTTTAGCTGTATTCTGCATCATCAGGCTGTGCAACAGAAGGAAAAAAATCATGTCCAAAACTGGAAGTTTAATGTCCAGCAGCATAAGAACTTTATCATCAAACTAAATAAGTATCTCACGGGACTAATCAAGAATGTCAAAGCTAGGTTTGAAGTAAAAGCAGCCTCCAAGGCTAAGGACAATCATAAGGCATTCTACAGCTATGTCTGCAACCTCAAGGGCAATACACAACAACATACTGAACTAATTGTAAGCAGAACCACTTACACTCAGCTGCAGGATATAGCAATTCTACTGGCAGATAAATTCAGATAAAAGTTTACCCCATTATCATCAACAGACACCACTCAAGAAATACCCCCAACCATTACTCCTCCAATTATCATTAGGGAACAGGTCCTCAAAGCACTATTTAAGGCCAAAAACACTGCATCCATGTGATATGACAATATCCCAGGATGCCTCCTTAATAGCATGAAGCATGGTTTATCACACCCACTAAGACTATTTGACAGTAGCCTCCAAACAAGCTTAATGATGAATGAATGGAGAACTTCTACTATTATCCCTCTGCACAAGGGCTGGCCTTCCACAGATCCAGGAAACTATCAACCCATAAGCCATACTAGCCATGGAAAGAATAATCATGAATTTGATAAATGATGACATGGGAAACCTTCAGACACTGGCTCCAACTCAGTTTAGTTTTTGCCTACAGCAGATCATGCCTACTCAATCAAGTGAAAATTTTTGAGAGGGTTGCCACAGCAGTGAATAAAATTCTGGTTTAAAAGCCTGTGTTTGTGCTTGTTTCCCACCTTTCCTGTAACTAGTCCAGTCCAGATACAGAATTGCTGTATCCAGGACTGTTAGTAAATGTCTGAGCCCCCCAAGCCTTTCTGTGTTGGAGGAAAGCCTTCTAGCTTATCAGTGGGAGTGGTAAGCACTAGGTAGCCTATCTACCAAACAAGCAGTGGTTTCTGGCCCAGAAAATGTAGTTTATTGGCTGTTTGAGCATTCCTTCCATCTCTCTCAACTTTCTGGTTTAAAAGCCTGCATTTGCACTTGTTTCACACCTTTCCTATAACTAGTCTAGTCCAGATACAGATTTGCTGTATCCAGGACTATTTGTAAGCTTCTGAGCCCCCCAATCCTTTCTGTGTTGGAGGGAACCCCTCTAGCTTGTCAGTGAGAGTGGTAAGGACTAGGTAGCCTATCTACCTCAAGAGGAGTGGTTTCTGTTCTTTTTTGAACTGTTTTTTGAATTCTTATATTGTTGCACTTTAATTGATCATTTTTAAGTGTTTTTTCATCTGTTTAATTGTAAAGGGCTACACACTCAAGTGCAATAGACTTTTCCTGCTTTAAAATTGTTTTTTTTTTACTTGTATCTGCTCTAACTTTTGAAAAAAACAAGCAACAAAAAGAAACAATCCTATCTCTGTACTCATTTCCCACCTTTCTAGAGCTAGTAGAGTCCAGTTTTCAGATTTTGCTGAATTATGGGATGTTTGTAAGTTTCTGTGTTGCCCAGACCTTTCTGAGATAGAGGGAAGCTTCTCTGTTCATAAGTGAGAGTGGTGAGCTTTGAAACAGCCTGTCACCTGGAGGAGTGGTTTCAGCTCAGAACCTGTAGTTTTATTGGCCGTTTTGGGCTATTTCTATTCCTTTCATCTTTCATCATTGCACTTTGATTGTTTTAAGTGTTTTTTTCATCTGTTTAATTGTAAAGGGCTACTCACTCAAGTGCAATAACCTTTTCCTGCTTTAATAGTTTTTTTTTACTTGTATCTGCTCTAACTTTTGAAAAAAAAAATCCTATCTCTGTACTTGTTTCCTGCCTTTCTAGAGCTAGTAGGGTCCGGTTTCCAGATTTTGCTGAATTCTGGGCTGTTTGTAAGTTTCTGTGTTGCTCACACCTTTCTGAGATAGAGGGAAGCTTCTCTGTTCATCAGTGAGAGTGGTGAGCTTTGAAACAGTCTATCTGTCACCTGGATGAGAAGTTTCAGCACAGAATCTGTAGTTTTATTGGCTGTTTTAGGCTATTTCTATTCCTTTCATATTTCTGTTTAATAACCTGTGTTTGAGCAGTTTTGTCCCCCGTGCAGCAGCATTTAACTGTAGTTAAACTATTCCCTGTGCCAGAAAATCTGCTCTTCAGATTTTCCCTTAGAACTATTCAGTCTTCTAGTTTTAGTCTTCAAAACTGTTTTGGTTCTCTTGAACGAGCCAGTCTTCTAGTTTTAGCACTCAAAACTGTTCCTGTTCCCTTAAAACTAGCCAATCTTCTAGTTTTAGCACTCAGAACTGTTTCTGTACCCTTAAAATAGCCAGTCTTCTAGTTTTAGCACTCACAACTGTTCCTGGTGCTCCACACTTGTCCATCTCTCACTGCAAGCACTAAATAATCTACAAATTACTGCAGCACTCAACTTCCCTCACTAATCAAGAGGAAATCAGCTCCCAGTACTTAAATTAATAAGCACTAACCAGGCATGTCCAAGCGTCAGCTCCTGGTGTTTTCTCCTGTCCACCTGATGAAGCTGGGTATCTTGGGGCAATGTAGCAATTGCCTCATATACACTGACAACCGTCTCCTCCTACCATCCAACACTACAACCTGTGAGAGATGCACTTATATAGCCAAACTGAAAGCCAAGCTCTCTCAATCCAAGACTGGACTAGACAGTCAAGAGGAGAAGATTAACACCACACTGCACTCAACACATTGTCCATCAAAACCTGCACCTCCCAAACCCACCCATAGTAATACAAAATATACATCTACATTTGCGGAGGTTCTCAATAAAAATCTGCCCAAACAACAGAGACCTCCAAAGCTGAAACACAAGCAACCACCACCCCCCAACCATACCTGTATGACACATAGCCCATAAAACCAGTGTGCCAGTCAACCACAGCCCATAAGGCAAAACAACGTACCCAGCACACTAGTCAATGGTGACTCTATAGTCAGGCACACTGACGTCCCCCTCACCAGGCTGAACAAGGGGAAAATCACTGTCATTTGCCTGTCTGGTGCCAGGATCCACCATATAATGCATGCACTCAGGTCACTCCACAACAAGTACAAGTATGACTCCATCATTGTCCATGTTGGAGTGAATGACCTGAGATGTACCTCGCTGGATTACATGAAAAGAGATATGGAGGAGCTCTCTGACCATGTGGCCCAGGCATGTATGACACTAGCCCTGAGTAACATCCTGCCATCACCCAGAATGATGCCACAGTACAAGGACAAAATGATTGACTTCAACAATTGGCAAATATTCTGGTGTCATCCCAAGGGGATCCAGTATCTGTCTGCCTGGGATGACATGATCAACAGGTCATGATGCTTTGCCAGAGATGGCCTGCACCTGTCACCGCTGGGATTCCGGATACTGGCTAAGGCTCCTGCTGCCTCTATAGTACCTTTTTTAGGCAAGGCTCAAACGTCAAATGCACCACCATAGTAGATATAAACAAGTAAAATTTAAGGGTAATGCTACTCAATGCTAGAAGTCTACATTTCAAAATGCACACACTCGAGGCTCTCCTTAAGATGGAGAACATTGGCATCTGTGCAGTGACAGAGACCTGGTTTAAGGCCCCAGAGAGCACCCCTGCATTACCAGGCTAAAATTCTTACCATACCTTTTGGCCACCCAACCCAGACTGAAATACTAAAGGAGGAGGCATGTCCATATTCATAAAGGATATTCACACCTCCCGGCTAGATGCTCAACATAATGCCTCCGAAATTATCCAAGTACAATTATCACTGGGCAAGACTGCTATTCCGGCTGTAGCATGTTACAGATTCCCCGCCATGCCCCAGGATGCTCACTCCATGTTTCTCTATATACTGGATAATATTAAGATACAGCCCATTACCCTAATTTTGGGAGATTTCAACTACCCCTCCATCAACTGAGAAAACTACTCATGTACTAACTGATTTGCCCAATGTTTTCTGGAATTCATCAATTCTAACACCCTGGACCAGCTTGTCCCTACCCCTACCAGGGATAGCAACATCCTGGACCTGGTCATTATCAATATGGGTAATAGATGCTCCATGCCAGAGGTCAACTTCTCACTTGTCAGGTCCAACCACAATCCAATCACCCTAGATATCCATATCCCACCCCCTCCCCATTAAGGAAACCACCGCAAAAAACTTCTCCAAAGCCAACTTCATGCTTCTTAAGTCAAAAGTGACAAACTTGATTACACCCACACAGATAGAAAATAGTGGCACGACTGCTAAATCATATGCAAATGCACTGTATAAGCACATACATGAGTGCATATTCCGTGCCATCCCCAACAGAACCAAGACGCTATCCTCTAGAAAAAGGAAGCTGATCTGGTGGTCCCCAGCCATAAACAAGCTCTACAACAGAAGGAAGAAACTGTTGCAGAAAAAGGTTAAATCCCATGACTGAAGAAACTCCCTGGTCAGCCTCAGCAAGAAGCTGAGATCCCTCATAAAATCCTCCAAAGCTAGTTACGAAAATAAAATCACTTTGGATTCTAAAAACAACGGCAAAGCCTTCTACAGCTATGTCAAGAATCTTAATGGCAATACTCAGATCTGCTCAGAACTACAGTACGATGGCAGTACATTTACCGAACCGACTAATATTGCCAACATCCTGGCAGACAGGTTCAGTGCTAACTTCAGCCCCCTCACCCCCAAAGGGCCCGTCCCCATACCAGATGACTGCAAACCCCCTGAAATCATGGCTGCACAGGTGAAGACCGCACTCTCCAAAGCCAAGAACACAGCATCTATGGGACTGGGCAACATCCCAGGCTGCGTTCTGCACGAACTACAGAATGAACTAGCACCCCATCTAAGTACCATGTTCAACCTTAGCCTCACTTCACGCTTTGTGCCTAAGGAGTGACACACTGCGACAGTTATCCCACTCTGCAAATGGGGTGCCACCACAGACTCTGGGAACTACCGCCCCATTAGCCTGATGAGTCTGGTCTGCAAGCTAATGGAACGCATCATCCTAGAGCATATAAACAAAGACATAGGTAACCTCCAAACTCTGGACCCCATTCCGTTTGGGTTTGTAAAGGGTAGATCATGCCTCCTAAACTTGATTGACTTCTTTGAAGCAGTCACTAGAGCCATAGACGAGGGTAAGGTAGTGCACACTGCCTAGCTTGACCTCGCCAAGGCTTTTGACAGCATCCCCCACTCTGATACTATAGATAAACTCACTGGACTAGGCATAAATCCCTATGTCATAAGATGGGTGGCCAACTGGCTCACTGACAGAACCCACACAGTGAAAGTAGCTGACTCCAAATCCAACTTCAGACCAGTGACAAGCAGAGTACCACATGGTTTGGTCCTGGGTCCTCTCCTGTTCAGTATCTACTTCTCTGAAGTCCAGGCAAATACAGCTGGTCTCTGGCTAATGAAATTCACAGATGACTGCAAACTAGGAACCATAATTGATTCACCTAAGGATGTGGACATTCTCCAAAGAGGCCTCACTGAGAGTAATGCTTGGTGTCAAAGTCATGGCCTAAAGCTCAATGCCAAGAAATGCATTGTCATCCCCTTTGGAAAAAATACCATACCCATGAACTACCACATAGGCGGTAGCCTACTAAACACCAAAAGTGTGATAAGATACCTTGGGACACAGGTGGATAGCAGTCACTCCTTTGATAATCACATCGCCACAGTAGTCAGAAAATCCTTCTATGTGGCACACCTCATCACAAAGGGGTTCTCCTCCAGAAAAAGAGAGGTCATCGTTCCTCTCTAATCATTCCTTATTAGACCCATCATAGATACAATGCCCCGTTTGGCATGTACCTTGCAAGACATCTGCAACAGCTGGAAAGGCCACAGAAATACCTCACTAAGAGGATTACCAGCCTCAAGCAAATGTCATATGCTGAATGTCTAAAAAAACTCCAGCTCTACTCCGTCACATATCAGCTACTCCGAGGCGACCTCTGCTTAACTTACAAAGCCATGTCTAACCCAGATATGATGGACATGCTACACTTAAAGAAATCCCAATCTCTCTAAGTGACACGCTCCAGGGACCTAAACCTTGTCACCACAATAAACAGAACATGCTGGAGGGATAGATTCCTGTCCCAGAGACTTCCCCTGCTCTAGAATAGGCTTCCCATTCATGTCAAGCAAAGTTCCTAATTAGCCCTTTTTAAGAGAAATCTTGACAATTGGATAGGTAATAGGAAATTCACCCTGGGAATCACTGCTGTGGCTCTGCTCAACAGGGGCACAGGCAAATATGTACTTACCTATGAACCTATACTACCACCCTTGATCTGGCTAAGGCACTTGACACAGTATCCCTCTTGAGCTTGTTGATAAGCTCACTAAATTAGGTATAAAACCCTAGATCACCTGCTGGACAGCCAGCTAGCTCACTGTTATGACACAAGAAATCAGAATAAGGGAGTCAACCTCCTCAAAAAGGCTGGCCATTAGTGTAATCCCTCAAGGTTCAGTGCTGGGTCCTTAATTTTTGGAATCTAACTCTCTGCAGTCAAGGCTAATGTCATTGGCCTATGACTGACCAAGTCTGCAAACAATTACAAACTAGGGGCAGTCATCGAATCCCTCCAAGACATAAATACTCTCCAAGAAAGTCTGACAGTGACTAATAATTGGTGCCAGAGTCACAGTCTTAAACTTAGTGCTAAGAAGTACATAATAGTTTCTTTTGGAAAGAGGGTCACCCCTGCAAACTTCAACATTAATAATACCTCACTGAGAGTAGTAGATCCAGTGGTCAAGGATATAGGAACACATGTAGACAGTGACTTAACCTTTGACCATCATGTATCTACTGTAGTAAGGAAGTCTTTTTATGTTGCACAACTTATAAGCAAAGGTATCATCAGCCCTCATTAGATAAATCATTGAATACAATTTCTGCTTTGGTATGTACCTGACAAGGCATATGCAATAGCTGAAGTATCATCAGAGGTTCCTCACAAAAATAATACATGGTATAGGGAACGTTTTCTGTACAGACTGTCTCAACGCCTTATCCTTATATTCTGTCTCCAACAGTTTGCTGACAGGTGATCTGTGTTTCTCCTAGAGAAGAGCAAATACTTTAATAGCAGGCTGTTAGCTGATGTTGCAAGTCTGGATGAACAAACTATAGCACTAGTATCAGATCCTGAAGACGTACATGGATTTCATGGAAAGTTATGATTTGTAAAGCAACAGAATGCATTCATATATTTAACCAATGGGCCAGTGCAAAAAAAAAAGAAAGAAAGGAAACACAAATAACACGATAACGTGGGCTTTCAGCTAGGTTTTTTTTTTATGTTTGAGATTTCTGATTTATGCTTTAAGACCTTTATGTAATACTGACTGGCCTTCTCTCTGAAGGAGGCGTTTTGTTCAATGGCTGGTACTTCTGGAGCAGATGAACACCGAGATTCTGGATAGCAGGATTTATGTCAGCTTTAAGCCCCATTTAAGAGTGATGGCCTTATTTTCAAGCAACAGAAGAAGCATTAAAGCCATAAATTGTTCTCTAAGTAACTTTAGGGGACACAGAGAGAAAAAGTTTAAGTTGAAAAAATTAAATCTGGCATCATACAGTAACATTTTTGTGAAGCAAATTCATGAAACAAAAAAAACATAAAAAATGTTAGTCTTTAAAAAAATTATAGAAAGAACAATTGGGAAATATACAATAATCAGGAATAAGCTAGGGACACTATTTAATCCAGTCTTACCTCTGAAATATATGCCCAGGGTGGCGCACTGCAACTGTGGTTGGTCCCACTGGCGGGTGCCGTGCCTCCACAGATGTACGAAATTACCCCCGGCAGCCCTTATCTGCAAAGCCCAAAGGAGGAGAGTGGGAGAGACCTCAGTAATAAAGTAAATAAATTTGCAGACTTTGGATCCAGTGACTAGATCAGTTGTCAAAGCAAGATATAAAGGCACATCATGCTCCTTTTTTCAAAACAGTCACCAAAGCCATTGATGAGGAAAGGCAGTCCATGCAGCCTACCTCGATCTGGCCTACTCGGTCCCGATACAATACCCCACTCAGGTATCATTGAAAACTAGCTCACACAAAAACTCATCAGCTTAAATGTTAACCCATACATCACAGATGTACAGAAAACTGGCTGTCAGGACAGAACTCGCAGGGTCAGAGTGCCTGGTAGCCTGTCACAAGTGTCAAGTCACATGTCACAAGTGCTGTCCCCACAGGCCCAGTCCTTCTTTTTTTCCGAAGTACAAGCAAACACAGCAGGGTTATAGCTGACAAAGTTTGAAGGATGACAAAAAACTGAGCATAGTAGAAAACAGAAAACACACAGATATCAGAAAGAAGGTGGATCAGAAGCAGATAACTGGTGCAGAAGCGTCGCGGCCCTAAAGTAGCATGCCAACGCCTAAAGTTAAATGCCAAAAAATGCACAAGGTTACTAGCTAAAAAAAGGCAAACAATTTCTAGCTACCAAATAGGTGCAAAGAAGACCTGCCAGACCAGGTTGATAGGGGATGATAGTAGTCTGTCATTCGACACCCATGTAGCTAGAGTACCTTAGCTAGCTTCCACCTTATCATGAAGGACATCATCATAAGGGGTCATAGATCTAGGTTACTCATCACTCATCAGACCAATGATCATCATCAATGCCACCACTCACTTGTATCTGACCCGACACTTGCAGCTCATCTGGACCACATCTGACCTCACCAAAAGGATGACCAAAAAGAGGCCACACCCTGTCCTAACCTGTCCTACTGAAAGAACTCGAACTCCTATTGCTGGATGGAATTGAGTCAACTCCAGCTGCTGCTATTCGAACAACATACAAGAGTGTCAAGATTTGACTTTGAGCTTCACCTCAAAATCTAGAAAAAAAGATCCTGATCCACTACTTAAACCTCGAAAAGGCTATTAACAAGGCAGGCTGGAGGATAGGACGGAGGCCCAGAGACTCCCTATAGAGTGACGTGGCTGGAGGGATAGATTGAGGCAGAGCACCTCGCTGGCCTTGTTGAGAGAAATCTTGACCAGAGGATGGGAGAGCGCAGATTTAGTTGTCTATTTACCCCAGGGACTACCTGGCAGGATACTGCTTTCGTACCTTGCTCATAAATCCCATGCAGGGGTGGCCCAAGCCTAAAGCGATGGGCTGAGCAAACCCCTATACTAAAGCTTACTAAAAGCCTTGAACCTATGAAAAAGTGCTTATATGAACAGCAACTAATAAAAATCAGGAAGGACCATAGTCCATCCATTTATCCACTACCCCTTTTCCCCCATTTTCTACATGGGTTCGGGGTGTCACTTCAAGTGACAGTCATCTGGAGCCAAGGTTCACACTACCAACATATGATCTTCAAAGCAAACATTTAATTTATACAACGACCCCCCCCATTAATATTCAAAAACGTGCACGCTGATTGGTCAGCATGCACGTTGTAAATCCGATTTATAGTAATGGAAAAAGGTCCGGTCGCCCAGACTTTTTCTATTACTATAACTCTTACAGCAACACTGTCTCACTATGTTAAACGAGTTTAACATAGCGAGACAGCTTTAAAAAAAGCAGCGGAGATTCTCCGTTGCTTTTTTTAAAGCTGTCTCTCTATGTTAAACCCATTTAACATAGCAAGACAGTTTGTAAAAGCAACAGAGATTTTGCTTCGCCCTCGTGACCAAACCACGCCAACCGTGGGTAAATCCAGCATTATCCACACCCAGGCGTGGGTTATTGCTATATTCTGGCACAGTACCTAAGTATATTAACAGTAAAAATTTAATTTCAGGCACAGTACCTAAGTTCTGCTACTGTTACATTTTGCTGTTTATGTGGATATAACATCAGTTTTTAAAATAGTACCAAAATAACTCAAACTCCATTATTTCAGTGTACAGGAAATTAAACATCTGCATAATGGTGAAATAAAACACTGGTGAAAAAAGTATGAGAAGAAAGGGACAATTGGGAAAAAGTATTTTTCTTTTAATATTCTAAGGCATGTGTGTTGTGCCTGCTATAAAAGAGTTTATGATTAACACAAGCAGTGCCTTTTGCATTTATCAAATTCCAGATATCAAGTCCTCTGTCATTAAATAGTTGATTGATCATTCAGGAGCTAATCAATGAGATAAGAGACAGATGGTAGGTAGTGCACTGTATCTGGAAAAAAATATCAGGCTGTTATCAAATCATGCAACTGCAGCATTATAATTACTACAGTAAAATGAGTAACTCTTTTGTAGTCCTTGCAGCAATTTTAGCAGGACTGTCATTCATTAATGATTATAGAAGAAATGACTTATCAGTGATCAAAGCAAACTTGCTTGCTTCACAAAAAGTGAGGTGAGGATGCTTAAAGCTAATTTAACCATGGGGCATTAAGAGGCATGCAAGGCAAACATTATACAATATGCAAAATACTTTGTACACTATTCTGCATTCACCTAATTAAATGCATAAACACTCATATAAACGAATGTATTAAAGGGCTTTTTAGCACTGCACGTATGCACATGTATGCATCATTTCTAATTATTAATATTAGGCATAAGTCAGACTTCAGTATGGGGAAACACCCATAGTAATATACATACTGAAGTTCATTAAACAGCTAAAATTTCTAGCCTTACTTATAAACTTGGCAGCTCTCCAGATCACAGCAGGGAGCACCACTAGCCTTAACAGATGGCCTAAAATCAAATCATTTGGCTGTTGCTTAAATGTAAAGTATCGCATTCAGGAAGTGGTTGACATATATTTTTGCATTCAGTGCATATGCAATTTTGCATCTTTGAAGTGAAAGGAGAAGACAATATTTCACACCCTGCTCATGCATATGCACATTATGTATGACTCTGTAAAGCAGAGCACTAACTTTACTGTCAATGTGCTTTTTTTTTTTTTACTTGCACCATGTCACTAACTCACATCTGTTCGACGTATTACGACATTCCTGCTGCTTAGCTCTTATTAATAATGATTTATTACAGATCACATTACAGTTTTCATTGCATATATTCATAGATAGTTACTAGGCAGGCAGTCCAGGAGACCATTAAAGAGCCTTGCCCAAATTCCCAAGTGCCTCATGGCACTGTCTGGTTAAGTGACTTGCTCAAGGTCACACACTAGACAAATTAAGGCTGAGGGAAATCAAACCCTGTACCACAGGAAGTAGCTTGATAACAGCTCATAGCCTTGATCCTCTATGCCAATTGCCAGAC